>NC_079447.1:36750419-36949966 GCF_903798145.1 Danio aesculapii | reverse complement strand
TGACACAAATTTACGATTTCACTGCTTTCCGAGAGACCCGAAGGTCCGTTCTGAATGAATGGTGAAAATAAAAAGGGATATCAGAGCTCATTTCAGCTAAGCTAAGGGAAATGGCACTAGTTAGCTAACGTTTTCTTTCCCAAACACACGTTTTAGACGCCTTTTATCAAACTCGAGTTAATATCTGATTCTTTAACTATATTAGACTTGTCACGATACTGAATTAAAAGAAAAACACCAATTTCCCGCTAACATTTAAGGCACTGTTGATGGCTTTCTTAAAACAGCGCTGATTTGCCATTGTGTTCACGTGCTCAACAGAAATGCTTGTGATTGGCCAAGAAGGTCATCAGTTCACACCTCTGCTGTTTACCGAGCACAAACACCACACGAGCCGAGCAATCTGCTTGATGACTCGACTGATCTTTACGGCTACTACTTTCGCACTCCACGGAGACTGGCGACGAAGCAGCCGTAAAGATCAGTCGAGTCATCCGCGCTCAGCGGCGCTTTAATGTTAACATACTGGGAAATAGACGGTTTTTAAACCTTCAATACTGGGGACAACACGAGGATGTGCTACAGAGGACTGCAGTGTTTTATGCTCACCGGGGTTACATAGACTAAAGCAGGGAAGCGTCCCCACGTGTTTACCTACTGGCATGAACTAAAGCCTAGGAGGACACTTGACCATATTACTTTTAAAGAGATTGTGATGTTGTTTGATGCTAAATTTGCGTTTAATTGTTTAAATTAACTTAACTGAATGATATTAAAGTGATTTTTACACCAATTATGCATTTTGAAATCTCGGCAACAGCTGGAGGTTTGTATTCCACAGCATGTTACTGCAATGTTACAGTGCTGGGTCCTATACTTACTTCCGGGTTTCTTTCCAACACAGCCTCGCTTGGTTTTTAAAATGGCGGCCGCGTGAAAAAAGCGTATATGCATGGCATTCAGTGTTTGATTAAAATTGAAACGTAAAACTATGTTGTTTTGTATTGGTCTATTATGCAACTAACTAGCTCTGAACCAAAAATAATTAAGTCTTAATGTTTTATAACGTATGACTAAAACAGCATGTATTGCATTTATAAAGTATGTAAATAATTATTAATAAAACAAGAAAAAATATATATAACTCGAGCCAGTTAAATTGTTAACACTTCTCTGGCCAGTGAGGATTATATTAACACGATAAAGTGTTAAATTTAACTCTCTCTCTTAGAGTTGAATTAACATTGATGATTTTGCAAAGTTCAAAATTTACCAAAATTGCCAAAGTTACAGTTGCCAAAGTAAATAATGCAGTATTAAAGGGCAACTGTTTTACCCCTAATTTAAATTTTGAAGATAAGCCTTGTGTCTCCAGTATGTGTCTTGTAAAGTTTCAGCTCAAAACACCCATCAGATTATTTACTATACCTTTCAGAACATTAGAATTTTCTGCTTCGAACACATTGTTGCTGTTTTTGTTGCCTGTACCTTTAATGCTAGTTCTCCCTGCCCACCGTTCCCACGTGCCTGTCAGTGTGTGCCTCAATGAGATGTTGCTCAATCACCAGTAAAATACCCAGACTTTCGGCAAACCTGATATTTCACTGTCTGTTTGATGTTAATGACAAAACTAAACTGAATGATATTAAAGTGATGTTTACACCAATTATGCATTTTGAAATCTCGGCAACAGCTGGAGGTTTGTATTCCACAGCATGTTACTGCAATGTTTACAGTTTTACATATGAAAACACTCCCTTGCCTGAACTCACCGTGTGTGAGATGAAGAAAATGAAAGCACCCCTAAAACGAGGATAAATGAGATGCTCAAGGCATAATCTTTAAAATAATGACTTGTATTAATAATTTAGCAAATATATGTCAGAGGTCTGTGATCCAACAATTACAGTGGAGCATTGATTAAATCCTGATATTCTATGTAGCGAAAAAAATCCTCTACCTGCACAGCTGCGTAGCATACACTTTTTATAGCAGATTTTTGTTGAAAAAAAAAATCAATATTAGATTTTGTTCGGTATAATTTGTATCTTAATCTCAATGTATTTTTGTTGGTCAGTTATCTACAAATATAAAAAACAAAATGATTTGAGGTGAAGTAAGTGCGTCATGACAAGGTCTTACATGCTTCCGCAGACAAAACACAAACTGGTTTGTTAAATAAAATTAAAATATAGATATATAGAATTTATAAATAGTTTTGAAACAAATATTTGCACTTAACAAATGAAATTAAATATGTTAGCTAATGGATGTCTTCAACAGCATTCAACAGTGCATTCAACAGCGTTCCTTATCCATGAAAATTAAGTAGTACAGTAAAGAGAAAAAGTGAAGAAAAAGAGAAAGTTAAGAGTTCAAATGGAAGAGGCTTATTCTTTATCCTTATGCTGCAGACATCTGTTTAACGGTTTTCTCGCTAGTGAAGCATTCAGTTTATCCACTTACAAAGTCTGCCATGTAAATGTAAAACGCAACTGACTCTTAAAGGGAATGGGAGATGAGCCTCTTGATTGGTTTAATGCAAGTTATGGTCAAAATACACCCATAACTCAATTAGAGAATAAGCACAACCCTGTTAGACCATGCGCTGCGGCGCAAACCTTATTGTTTACGTCCTTAAAAGAGTGGATTCGAACACGCCCTTAATGCTAGACCTTGCGCCTAGATCATTAAAATAGAGCCCTATGTGTGACAAATGCGTGCTGTTGTAGGTGAAAGTTTAAATTGTATTATCTTCAGGCTTCTAAAAAAAGCTGTACTGCAAGAAACGCAAGTGTATAATGGTCACACATGTCCATAAACAATGGAATCGCAAACTTGATAACTAGTCAGTTTGCGAGTAAGCACGCTGCACCTGCTGTTATGGATGAACCTTGTGCTGCATTTTCATTAAAAAAAGATTTCAGGGTTGAAGCTTACTGAATGTTAAATTTAATACTAGGTATGCAGTGAATATTCGGCCACCGAAAGATTTTTAATCGCTGAATCAACATGGCTGAAACAGTATGTTGTGATAACGCAAACAGAATCCGCGGCCTACAGTGCACACAGGAAATGATCCAGACCGCGATGTTGCAGAGAGTTAAAGCAGTGTGTGTCCAGCACACAGGCGTTTGCCTTTCATTATGGCAGCATCTGCAGCATGCTGCTGATCGACGGCTGTTGCACAGAAAAATTTAGCTTTGTTTAATCTATCTAGTTACCTAACTTTGTTCATATATACACTTTTTATTTTTACTTTTCATCTGCACCAAGGCCTGCTGCAACTTCCCATGCTGTTTCCTTAACCTGCAAGTCTTTATTTTACTAATTATATAGATCACAAAGAACTGTATGCTTTTCAAGCTCTATAAGAATGTCATTCATGTCTTTTCAGAAGACAATTGCCCGTGATAGCATGTAATTTTGTTTTGATGTAACATGATGTAAGTCTATAGTTATAATATTATTTATACGATATAGTTGATATATTTATGATATGATGATTTATGAATATATTTATACAATCAAACTAGTGTGTAACTGAAAAGCTAAAAGCAAAACTGACTGACTTCAGGCCCAAACAAATATTTGTTGGATTTTTTAACCGTTAAAGTTCATTTGATTGACTAAATTGAAATCAGTGGATATTATCGATGCATTTATTGAGTAAAATAAATAATAATTACTACATTTTACTGTAATAAGTCTCCATCCCCAGTAGTGATAACCCATTGTTGCAATGTGCTAAATAAATATTTTCATAATTTGTAATTGATTTATTCTTTAAAACTTTAATACTAATTTATGCAATTGCAATGCCTTGATTTTATTAAGGTTAGTACACAGTCATAGCCATAAATGCAATGGCAATAATAGTTTGCATCTTTTATTTCAGTGCTTCAGTTTTTGGCCTTGGTTTCCTCTTTTTTGATTTTCAGTTTCGGCCGAGAATTTACATTTTGGTGCATACACAGTTATTATTTTGTTGTTTTAGATGATGGTTTAATCTTTGAAAGTTTAAGTACAGTTTCCAAATTCATTCATTCATTTTCTTTTCGGCTTAGTCCCATTATTAATCAGGGGTCGCCACAGCGGAATGAACGCCAACTTATTCAGCATAGTTTTACGCAGCGGATGCCCTTGCAGCTGCAACCCTTCACTGGGAAACAACCATACACACTCATTCACACACATACACTACAGATAATTTAGCTTACCCAATTCACCTGTCCCGCATGTCTTTGAACTTATGAGGGAAACCAGAGCACCCGGAGGAAACCCACGCGAACGCGGGGAGAACATGCAAACTCCACGCAGAAATGCCAACTGACCCAGCCGAGGCTCAAACCAGCAACCTTCTTGCTGTGAGGCGACAGCACTACCTTCAGCGCCACTACATCGCCCAGTTTCTAAATTAGAATGTTTTTTCATTGTTCTGATTATTTTGTACTATTGCATCACAAGATGCTCTTCAGTCCTGTAGCTGAACTGCAGTGGTGTGCCAGATCATACAGTCCACGATAATACTGGTGTACATTTTTATATGATGAAAAATTTCATATCACAATATCAATGATATAGCGATGTGATGACATATGGCACACACATACATGTAATGTAAAACATGTAATGTAAACAAACTAAAACAGAATTAATTTTAAACCAAGTTTGCCTTACAAACTAAATTCCTGTGATTGGCTCTTCCATAGATATAATGTTGTTCTCGTGTACTTCTAAACAACACTTTCTTACAGATCAAAGTATTACAGAAAGGCAGATACATAACAGAACAAAAAAGACAGCAGAATAACAGACAAATAAATGACAGAACAAGACAGACAGACAAACAGATGGGTGATAGACAAAGAGGAATTACAACAAAACAGCTGAGAAAATTAATGACAGAACAACAGAAATAGGATGACAACAATGGGAAACAACAAAATGACAGACATATAGACACAAATGAGCAACAGATCCCACACACAATGAACAAAAAAGAAATTCATGACAGAACAGACAATACAGTTGATGCTAGAACTTGAGCACAGACAGACAATAACATAATGAGAAACATAAGACAGAATGATAGAACAATAGATAGACAAAATTACAGCAGACATACACCCAGACTGAACAGGCACACAATTAGACAGACAATTAAATAGTCAGCCATATGTTCAGAAAGATGACTCAACAACAGACAGACAGAGTAAGAGATAAGACAGACAATATAATATTTGCAGTGAAAAAAGTCAAAGACTGTAACTTGATGCCACATCTACAGGCAGCTTTACCGGACCTGCAGTAGAGCGCGTGCTTATGTCACCTTCCCTCACAGCTGACGTTATGACCAGTAACCTGTAGTACGGACTGACGCCAATGCGCTATAACTGCATCCTATCGGGGCATTAAAGATGCAAACCCACGCACTGTCACTTACCAAGTGAGCAGGATTTTAGCTATCAACAAGCATATGTTGGACTCATTAAGCAAAAAAAGCAGCCAAATTACCGATGCACTGGACCCCATGCGTCACTTCAACCTGGTGCTCCATCTGTCCAAAGACTGACACAATACACCTAATCCACTTAAAACACTGTCAGCACAAAAAAGACGTTAAGAGATGCGACATTGCCCGTAGTGCTGCACAAAATGTGCTAAATTAATGTAGACTTCAACATAGTTTTGATCAAATCGGCGGTCTAGATAACGTTACGTTAGGCAGCTCACTAGGTTTTGATACTTGCTCTGCGACATGACACGATCAAAATAACACGTATGCGTCATTAATTAACACATGATTGGGTCAGTCGACAAGTTAATATTGATTATTAACCAAATACAAGAATATAAATAGACTACTTACGTTTTCAGCCTTCCGTTCGTTGACGGTTGGCAGGGGGGCTCTTGTTGTTGACATCGCAATCACAATTTAAGTAGCAGATTTTACGGTGAAACAAAGATGGTAATATATGATTGACCGATAACACGCTTGGTTAATATCATTGATTTGCTTCTGCAGTTGAAAACAAAGTGGTTAAAAGTTTGGGACAAATTTCCAGGACGCTCGCGGATGTTACTGCGTCTGATTAGCGATTAAAAGCCATGTAATAAATAGCGAACGAGATCGATTTAAAAATAAAATACTTTAAGGCATGAAGTCGCTGTCTCCTTTATATTTAGGATTTACGGTTCAAGTAAAGATAACTAAAATTGCACTTCTCAGGGCCTCCGCTGCGATCTTCCTCAAAGAATATCTGCTCATCGAACGATTCTTCAAACGGACTGTCCGGTAACGTTGCATTCACTGGTGACGGCAGATGCGGATAAAGCGGATGTTTAGGGGCATCGGTGACGCGGGGAGAACGCGCTCTTTGATGGCTCCATTCCACCCGAACGTCCGCTTCTGTGGCCTCTCGTTCAAAGCGAGATCCAAGATGGCTGCCTAACAGCGCGGAGTTTCGAGCCGAGCCAAGAGAGAGACAGAGGAAGTGAGGAAACAGACAGATCCCTCTGCTCATTGGAGACCATCGCGTCCCTCATGGAACCGTAGATATATATATATTATTTTGTGGAACCGTAGATATTCATATGAAAAAAGGGGGAAAACTTCGTCATAGAATAACAACTGTGAAATACCCTTTACTATATATGGTAAATTAAGACAAATACTGAGTACAAAGACATGAGGTGCAAATTAGATTTATTAGTCAAGTATTAGTCAGAAGGAAGTGATGTGACATTTCCAAATATGTATCGCTGCAGACTGTAGCGCAGCGATCTCATGCATGCATTTCCAATGGGGAAAAAGAAGTCTGGCCTTTCATAACAAACTGTCATAACATGTACTGAGTCTGGTACAGATCATTGACTTTAAAACAATTTGTGATTTGTGTTATGAACTCGCAATTCTGACTTTATAACTCAGAATTGTGACTTTATAACTCAGATTTACGACTTCATAACTCAGAATTGCGACTTTATAACTCAGAATTCTGACTTTATAACTCAGAATTGCGACTTTATAACTTCGGACTTAAAAAATAAAATTTATTATATTTTTTTCTCAATTAATTTTATTTTTTTTCAATTCAGTGGCGGGAACGGGATTCCATAGCGATATGCACATTAATATAGCTGCATTTTTTATGACACTGTATAACAATAATTAATATTTTTACAGTACTGTGACGGTTGGGTTTAGGGTTGGGGTGGGAGTAGTCATTAAAAAATACAATTTATTGGGTATTTTAATAGATAACATAAATAATACTGGGTACAACTACTGTTTTTACATTACTGTGACGGTTGGGGTGGGGGTAGACGTCAGTGGTGGAGAGTACAAAAAATGTGTACTCAATTACAAGTCATGTTACATTGCTGAAATTGTACTCAATTACAAGTAAAAGTTCTGGTGTTAAAAAGTACTTAAGTAAAAGTACAAATTACTCTTCATAAAAACTAATTACAAATTACTTTTTTAGCTGGTGGTAATGGTGGAATTATCCATAACTGAGTCAGACAAGATCCAGGCAGTAAAACACATTTTACGTAACACATTTAAAGATACTATAAACACTTTTGAAACCGTGAAAACAGCATTAACTGAACTGTCAGGTGTGGTTTATATATGAATCAAAACCGGAGCACCTATAGAGGAAACCCACGCCAACATTGGGAGAACATGCAAACTCCACACAGAAACACCAACTGACTCAGCCGGGGCTTGAACCAACAAACTTCTTGCTTTGAGGCGATAGCGTTACCCACTGCGCCACCGTGTTGCCCACCCCTAAACACACACACACACACACGCACACGCACACGCGCACGCGCACACGCACACACACGCACGCACACACACACACACACACACACACGCACGCACGCACGCACGCACGCACGCACGCACGCACGCACGCACGCACACACACACACAAACACACACATATATATGGATTGGATGGATTTACATGTTCTTGTGAGGATTTTTTTTACAAAAACAATGTTTTGCTATTGTGAGTATAAAGACAATAGATTATAGACTATAATTAGACTTTAATTTCAAATGATGCCATTCTTATTTGTACAATCAATAGATGATTTAATAAAAAAAAACACTTGCAAATTATGGAGAAACTTTGCTAATACCTAATTGCGCGAACTGAACCGTCAGAAACCACAGAACTAGACGTCTAAACATATTACTAATAAATTAAATATCACACAAATGAAGTTATATGTCTTCTTACTATAATGTGCTTTTTCAGATTATAGACTGAAGTCTTGTAAAAGGGTTTCTGCAGATATCATAATGTCAAATTTAAGACTTTTTAAGACCTCTTTAAGACCATTAAGTATTACATTTAAGACCTATATAACAATATCAAAAACACGCAAGAGAAAATGCAAAATCACAAAATTTGTGGTCAAATGAAATTATTTAAATTAAACAGTACTAAAAGACAGGTTAGATGCACCATTGAAGTACAAGAAAAAAAAAAATCAAACAAACATCTTGAGGCTGATTTATATTTTCGCCTGGTTCCGCATTGCACATCTCCGCTGACTGTGCACGCACCTCACGAAATAGATAAAGCTTTAATTTGTTCGCCGTTGTGATATTATTTAAAACATCAGGGGCCGGTCAAAAGAAACCCACCGTAAAGTCAGATGGATAAACAGAGAAGTAGAAAATTTCCGGAACTACGTCATATCATTATTATTGTTCAAGATTTTAAAACTAATTATTTTGTATTATTTTTATAATTTATTATGGTTACAAAGTTGGGTGACGGGGTGGCGCAGTGGGTAGCGCTCTCGACTCAAACCAAAAAGGTCACTGGTTCTAGCCTCGGCTGGGTCAGTTGGTGTTTCTGTGTGGAGTTTGCATGTTCTCCCCGCGTTTGTGTGGGTTTGCTCCGGGTGCTCTGGTTTCCCCCACAGTCCAAACACATGCGCTTTAGGTGAATTGGGTAAGCTAAATTGTTCGTTGTTGTGAATGAGAATGTTTGGGTGTTTCCCAGTGATGGGTTGCAGCTGGAAGGGCATTCGCTGTGGAAAACATGTGCTGGTAATTTCGATTAGGTAATTAGCAAAGTTTCTCCATAATTTGCAAGTGCTTTTCTAATTAAATCATCTATTGATCGTACAGATAAGAAAGGCATCATTTAAAATTACAGTCACAATAGCAAAACATTGTTTTTGTAAAAAAAAATCATGGTGCGCTATTGATAAGATAATCATCACAAGAACATGTAAATCCATCATCATTGTAATACAGAGTGCATTAATTCATTAATTCCTCATTTGTTTATTTGTTCTTATTTCATTGCTTTCTGTGCACTTGCTTTAATATCTTAAATGTATATTAATAAGGCATACTGTTTTTTCCTTGTAAGTTATGACCAGTGTTGTGCAAGTTACTTCCAAACTGTAATACATTAAAGATTACTTATTACTGTGATTTAAAAGTAATCCCTTACCTTACAATATTACTGTCTCAAAATTGTAATATGTTACATTACTCGTATATTACTTTTTAGTTACTTTCACCAAAACAACTACAGAATTAGAACTTAACATTCTAAAATGACTAAATGTACTGCAGAGCATTTTACATCCAGTAGAAAGCGATATGATGTAGCAGAATGACGGTGACCTATCCAGGCTACTAACAATATAGTATATATTTGGCAACGTGAAGGCTCAAGACAGTGCAAGAAAGGATAAGAGCCAGAATCACAAATGATCAAAGTCTGTTGAAAGTATGGTAAAGGTAAAGTGATTATCTGGCAATATCTGTGAATAGCTTGGCTATTTTCATATTGGACACAACAGGCATGTAAACTCCAATGCCATGACGAGATGCATTTTTTTCTTAATCTTGCCATTATTCTATTCACTTTAAATTCAGGTTCACAACACAAAACTGTCATGCACAAAGTGAGCATGATGAACATTGCTTTCTCAATATAATGCTCGTGCACCGATTTCCTCTGTAGACAAAACTGCTTGTGAGCTCTCAAATATACGCTGCTCGCGTGCAAATTTTCTCATGCTCTCTCAAATATGCACTGCTCATGCACAAAATTTCTTGTGCGCTCACAGTACACTACTCGCTCAGTGAGATTATATGTAGACTCACAATTTGTGTCTTGTGTTCCCTCTTCCTTTCATGCTTTTTGATATAATTTATATTTGTACACTATTTATTAACAATAACCAAAATACTAAAATAGACTTACATATAAAATTTAATCTAATCCACCATAACCTTTTTTGTTGTTTGTTATATGATGAAATATTTCCAATTTCAAACACTTAAGACACATAGAAAAGAAGTTGAATGCAAAGAATACATTTTTAAAAAACATTTATTAAACATCCAAAAGGTGCACCATACTAATCAAATAAAACAACATTTAAACAAAAATATAATGAATGCAAGCAGAAATGTAACCGATAAAAATAGGGGAAAACTTGATGAGGTATTATAGCCTACTGAACTATTCACTCCTCAAATAAATCTCACTATCAATCCCATTTTATCATGGCAACTAAAACAAATTGAACACGTCTCTGTTGTCTTCCACATTGCTGATGAGATTGTGGAGGATATTTTCCCTGTCATGTACAGTGTTTTGAACAGTTCTACAGTAAAGTACTTCAATTAATCAGTTGTGCTAATACTAGTTGCTATGGTAACACAAGCGTAATATAAACAAATTACCCAGTGCTGTAGTTTTTTTTTTACAATATAGGGTATACTATACTACAATTCACCACACTTTACTGTAGTAAAACTACACTTTGTATTTCATTTTATCAGTTCACTATTCTTAATACTACAGTATGCTGAAGCATTCATTGACAAATTGTAAATAATACTAGCCTAAAACATAGGCAGTATATCTAACACTCAAAAACACAAGTATTTATTATAGAATTTATCATAACATTTTAGTGTTTCGTGTATTGCTAATAAATACTGTAGCAATATATAAACCATATCAACATTCTTGGGATAACCAATTAAACAGGAGGATCTCTGGAGAGCAAAAGTACGAAAAGAAGAGGAAACATGAGGCACAAAATGTGAGTCTGCATCATCTGACGGAGCCAGAGCAGATCATTCGCACGTGAGCAGCCGTGTTTTGAGTGCATGCGACTGCGAAAAAAAAATTGCGGTCGAGTTGTCCACGAACAGAGAATTACATGAATGCGCTCTTGTAAAACTGCGCTTACGACTGTTGTCAGTGAAATAACGCCATATGCACATACGTCCATCTCGCGAATGTACTGTCTTCTGCTCATCTATTTTGCCGCTCTTCCGCTGCACGTCAGGGCTTGACCTTACTGTGAACCGGGCTGAGCCAATAGCCTCGGACCTCGAGCTCAGAGGCTGAAATCATTCCGCGTTCAAAGTAAAAAAGTTCCAATAGCCAGAGGGATATCAATGACAACACGCGCATATATTCACTAACCACGAACAGAAAATAGAACTTACTTGCGGTATTTTTTATTTGGTTATGTCTTGCGGGCGAAAAGTTTGTTGTAACGCACGCGTTACTGAACATGTACCGAGTAAAATATTACTGAAAATGTATAAGTAATGCCTTCACTACTGCGTTACAGGAAAATGTAATACATTACTGTAATACATTACTTTTGTAACGCATTACTCCCAACACTGGTTATGACACTGGGATAAGTTAATACTGTTTTTAAAGTTACAAAAGTGTTTTATAAAACACAATATCAAGAAGACTTACAACTCTTTTTTTTTGTGACATTTTATTTTATACATATATATATATATATATATATATATATATATATATATATATATATATATATATATACATATATATATATATATATATATATATATATATATATATATATATTATATATATATATATATGTTTATTGGTGGGCGACACGGTGGCGCAGTGGGTATCGCTATCGCCTCAAAGCAAGAAGTTTGTTGGTTCAAGCTCCGACTGAGTCAGTTGGTGTTTCTGTGTGGAGTTTGCATGTTATCCCCATGTTGGCGTGGGTTTCCTCTATAGGTGCTCCGGTTTTGATTCGTATATAAACCACACCTGACAGTTCAGTTAATGCTGTTTAAACGATTTCAAAAGTGTTTATAGTATCTTTAAATGTGTTACGTAAAATGTGTTTTACTGCCTGGACCCCGTGGGGACCCGGGGTAGAATATGTCCCCAGCATCCCCTTGCTGATCGTAAGAGGCGACAAATATGGCAACTTGTTTCAGCCGTGAGTTGTGACCCGTGTCAGTGGAAAAAGAGATCCTGGTAATTGAGGAATGTAACTGTTGCGACTATTGTAGATCCAACACAGTACTTTGGCTCCTATTTCACTTAGACGGGAGGTTGGAAGGGCCCGGTCCAATCAATCGGCTTGTCAAGAAATGCCCTGGATTATTGAACCGTTTTGAACATCTAGCAAACTTCCAGAAGGCTTTGGCTGAGGGTCAATTGAGTAATGCATATTTTTAAATATGCCTGCTTGAGTATATCATTCTTATATCCTTGATGTATACCCGGTGGAGATCCGCGGCTCTGTGCATCCCCTTGTTGGGCTCCGAGGTGGGTGAGGAGTAAGAGTGATGAGTTTGAAATCATACTAAAATGGCAAATAAACAAAACCCAAAAAGAAAATTATTGGATCAGGACTTGGATTGTAACTTTGGAAATGGCATCAGTCTACTCCCCAAAAGTGAAAACATGCAGAGATTTATACTTCTAGAATCTCTACAATCTGAAATGCCACTCTCTAAACTGTCTCCTTTTGCCATTCAAAAAGGCATCTCTGGGATTGCAAGAACAGTCAAAGATGTTAAAAAACTAAGATCTGGACAAATTCTTGTTGAATGCTCCAAAAAGATCCTGGCAGAAAACCTGCTACGTGCAAATGTGCTTGCTGGTGTTGCTATGAAAACTTTCCACCATCTAACTTTAAATCATAGCAAAGGAGTAATCCGTACCAGAGAGCTAGAAGACATGGAAGAGACGGATATTACTACAAAGTTAATGTCTCAAGATGTAATATATGTTAAAAGGATCACAATCAGGAGAGAAGATCGTATCATAAAAACAGGAACTTATATCTTAACTTTCAGTAGACCTCTACCTCCAGAAAAGATTCGAATTGGATATTTGAGTGTCAATGTTGACATTTTTACACCTAATCCACTCAGGTGTTTCAACTGCCAAAAGTTTGGACATGGATCAACTGCTTGCAAAAACAAATCTACTTGTGTAAACTGTGGAGAGGAAAAACATGGTGAGCAATGTAAAAAAACACCAAAGTGCAGCAACTGTGCAGGAGAACATCCAAGCTCATCCAAAGACTGTCCTACCTGGATTAAAGAAAAAGAAATCCAGAAAATCAAGTGCTCTAAGAAGGTGGGCTATTTGGAAGCTCGAAAACTTGTAGAGAATTTCCCATTCTTTAAATTGGAAAAGACTTTTGCAGCTGTGATGAAACCGAAACTACAGTTTGTCGAGGTTCAGACAGATTTGACATGGATAAATGAAAAATTTGAAGAAATAAAATCTCAAACTCCAATAAATACAAAGTTTGTTGATCATCAAAGCCAGACTGTGCTCCATCAAACTCAAGTAAATCACAAAGAAAATTCATCTACAGGACAAAACTCATCCAAAAGTAAAAACTACAAAAAGCCAAATCCTCAAAAAGAAAAAACAAGCCAAGAGCATAAGGAGATGAAGACCAGCAGCTCAAAAGACATTGAAATGTCAGACGACAAAAAAACTCATAGTCGGAGCACTGCTCCTAAAACTAGAACCAAAGGACACTCACATGTTTTACCAACTTGACAGTGGAAAGTCATATTATTCAGTGGAATTGCCGTGGCATGAGAGCCAATTTTTCTGAATTACAACGTCTTGCTTGCATTTATAATCCCCTGGCTTTCTGTCTCCTAGAGACCCATCTTACTCCAGAGACCAATATATCTCTGAAACATTTTACATGCTTCAATGCATATGGTCCAAATCTTCAACGTCCTTGTGGTAGAACATCAATATTACTAAGACATGATGTTATTCATCATCCCCCCCCCCCATTTTTTCTTATGGGAGACTTTTATGCTCATAATCCTCTGTGGGGAGGAAAACAACTTGATGCAAAGGGAAAGAAGATGGAAAAACTAATTAATGAAAATGACCTGTGTCTTTTAAATGATGGTTCATACACATACTTACACCCAGGACATGGATCCTTCTCTGCCATTGACCTAACAATATGTGATGCAACTTTAACTACTGATTTCTCATGGTATGTCTCTGATGATCTTTGTGGAAGGGATCACTTTCCACTGATTATAAGCAATACAGCAGCTAATCCACAACAGAGAGCTCAAAAATGGAAACTTGAAAAAGCTAATTGGTACTCATTTCAAATCCTTTGCTATGAGAGACTTGATGGCAAGCAACAGGATAAAGAAAATCCAATCAAATGGTTCACAGAAAAATTGATTGAAATTGCAGATGAATCGGTACCAAAAACATCAACAAAACAGAGCAAGAGACGGAATCCTTGGTTTGATGACCAATGTAAAGAACTTATTAAAGCACGGAAAAAAGCAGTAAGATCTTTCCGAAACATCCAATGTCTGAAAACCTTATCAAGATTAAAATTTGCAGAGCACAGGCACAGAGATATATAAGAGAAGCAAAGAGACAGAGCTGGAATAAATTTGTGTCAAGCTTGACGATAAATACACCAAAGAAAATATGGGATGCAATTCGGAAAATGAAAGGAAGAGGCGGATCACAAGTAAAACACATCGATAATCACGGCACTCTGCTGACTAGTAAATATGACATTGCCAATATACTTGCAGAAACCTTTGCAAGGAATTCCTCTACAGAAAACTATCAGCCAAATTTTCAAAAAATCAGAACTCACCAAGAAACAATTAAATTAAATTTAATTTCCCAAAACACAGAGATGTACAATCAAGCTTTTTCTATGGAGGAACTTTTAAACTCTCTAAAGTGTTGCCATGACACCGCAATCGGACCAGATAAAGTACATTATCAGTTTCTAAAACATCTTCCCCAATTGAGTCTTTCCCTCCTCCTGGAAAATTTTAATGAAATTTGGAAATCAGGAAATATCCCACCATCATGGCAAGAAGCCACCATTATTCCTGTACCAAAACCTGGGAAGGAACATAAAGATCCCAACAATTACAGACCTATAGCTTTGACGAGCTGTGTATGTAAAACTATGGAGAGGATGGTAAATAACCGACTTGTCTGGAAGCTTGAGTCTGATCATCAGATAAGTGATTTCCAATGTGGTTTCAGAAGAGGAAGGAGTACAGTAGATCATCTCATCAATCTGGAGTCTTACATGCGAAATGGATTCATCAAAAAGGAGCATGCTGTAGCTGTATTTTTTGACCTAGAAAAAGCATATGACACTACCTGGAAATACGGCATTCTTAAAGATTTGTATAAAATGGGATTCAGGAGAAATTTACCCATCTTCATTTCAAAGTTTTTGTCAAATAGATCTTTTCGAGTTCAAGTAGGAACAACTATGTCAGACCCTCAAGTACAACAGCAAGGAGTTTAAGGCAGCATCCTTTCAGTGACTCTTTTCATGATCAAAATTAATAGCGTCACAGATGTCATTGGAAGAAACATGATGTGCAGTCTTTATGTGGATTACATTTGTATATGCTACCGAGGGAAAACATTAATATAATTGAAAGACAGCTACAGTTATGCATTAACAAAGTGAGTAATTGGTCTACAGAAAATGGTTTCAAATTTTCTAAAACTTAAACTGTATGTGTACATTTCTGTCTTTTACGATCTTTACATCATGATCCAGAACTCTTTTTGGATGAAGAGCCCATCAAGATTGTTAAAGAAATGAAATTTCTTGGACTCGACTTCGATAGTAAAATGACCTTCATTCCACATATAAAAGCTCTAAAAAACAAATGCTTGAAGAACTTGGATCTAATAAAAGTTTTTGCAAAAACAAAATGAGGAGCAGATTCTACTGTTTTAATGAGACTGTATAGACTTATGGTGCGTTCACGACTGGACTATGGGAGTATAGTTTACAGCTGTGCTAGAAAATCTTATTTACAAATGCTGGATCCTGTGCACCACCAAGGGCTTATCAAGCCCTTGGAGCTTTTAGAACTTCACCTGCTCAAAGCCTATACACTGAAGCTAATGAACCACCTCTTCATATTAGATGCTTGGAATTGTCTCTCCAGTATGCAATGAAAATACAGACAAATCAATACAACCCAGCTTTTAAACCAATCTTCCAACCTTAGTATCTGGATTTGTATGAGGCAAGACCCAGCTATATTCAGCCATTCGGTGTACGGATTAAAACACACATAAACAACCTAAATGTAAATCTTGATTCCATGCATCAGACTCTCATTTGCCCGGTCCCACCATGGAGGATAAATAAGTTGCATATAAATCTGGATCTGAGCCAGCATAAAAAGACTGATACTTTTCCTCATACATATCAACAAGAAGTTGCTGACATAAGACATTTTTATCCTACTCATAAACCAATATACACAGATGGATCAAAAAAGGACAGTCATGTTTCTGCAGCAATAGTAATAGGTCAATCACACTACGGCATTCGCATTCCAGATCAAAGCTAAATTTTTACAGCGGAAGCAAAGGCTCTCTTTTTAGCTCTGGAACACATTCAAAATGCTGAAGGACACAATTTTATTATTTTTTCTGACTCCAAATTTTGTCTACAGACATTGAATTCTTTTAAACTGGAGCATCCCATTATTATTGACATTTTTATCAAAGTGAACGAACTACAGAGAAAGTTTTATAATATAGTCTTCTGCTGGATCCCAGGACATACCGGACTACTTGGAAATGAACAAACTGACAGAGCCGCCAAAACAGCCCTAGCAGGAAAGTGTAAAATCCCACCTTCGGATCTAAAGCCACTATAAAAAGGATATATTCTCAACAAATGGCAAACTGAATGGGATCAGTGCTCAGAAAATAAACTTTTTGAAATTCAGCCAGAAATAGGAAGAAAATCTCATTTATTTTTGAAGTCAAGACATGATAAGATTGTTTATACAAGATGCCGCATTGGACACACGAGACTCACACATGAACATTTACTCAAAGGAGAAGAACCCCCAAAATGTCTATATTGCAACAGAAACCAAACTGAAACCAAACATTTTCTTGTGGAGTGCCCCATTTTTAATGTTATCAGACAACAATTTTTATCTGGACAGAAATATTTTTAAATGTGAAAAATTGTAAAATTGTAAAATTTTTATCAAAAGGAAACCTTAAACTGTTTTAGATCTTATAGATTCTTATATATCTTATATATTATTATTATTATTGTTATTTATGGATTTTTCCTCGTGTATTATTTATTGCTGTTGATTACTTTTAATTGTTAGAATATTTTTTTAATTATAGAAAATTGGTATTTATAAAACGTGATAAATTTTATTTATTTTTTTTTGCCATGACATAGCCATAGAAGCTAAAATGGCAATAAAATTAAAACTCTCTCTTTTACTGCCTGGATCTTGTCTGACTCCGCAGTTATGGATAATTCCACCAATACCACCAGCTAAAAAAATAATTTGTTTTTAACACCAGTACTTTTACTTGTAATTGAGTACAATTTCAGCAATGTAACAGCACTTGTAATTGAGGACACATTTTTTTGTAGTCTTTCCAGCACTGCTTGTTGGACGGAAACGCTGCTTTATTTGCATGTCTTTTATGCGATATTCCAGTTATGCGCATAAATTTAATCTGCATTTTTAGATCATATGAGCTAACGTATTCACAATGCATCAGCACAGCTGTCCCCTTTCTTTCCTATGTACCTGTAGGTGAACAGCTCCTCCGGGTGTGGCCATGGGGATTCATGCTCTGCTATTTCTTCCTCATTTCTGCTGTCTTGAATATCCATATGTCAATCTGTGACTGTATGATGACAGTCAGCTCACGTAAATCTGCTGTAGCCTGAACTTGTTTTTCGGTTCAAATAATATACTAGGTTTTTCATTGGTCCGTTAAGATGAGCATATTTTATTGGTTACCGAAATTCTGGTCAGTGCGTGGTTGAAATATTAATTTAATTACAGTACTCTGTAACGAATTGTGATCTTAAAAGTAACGAAGTAAATTACTCAGCTTAATTTGTACTCAAGTACAAGTAAAATTGCACACTTAAAATTCTACTCATGAAAGTACAACTACCCCAAAAATGTACTAAATTACAGTAATGCGAGTAGTTGTAATTCGTTACTTCCACCACTGGTAGACGTTAATAAAATACAATAAATGGGAAATTGAATAAATAACAGAAATAATTCTCGATAACTGTTGAGAAACGTGAGAACAAAAATGTCATGTTTTATGGCCTGGGACATTATAATGCTTGTCATCCTGCTGTTGAGATTTCTGTGAATGTTTTTTTTTTCATAACAAACAACAGCATACAAAAATACAGTACTTATATATTTTTTTACATCAAAGGAACAAATCAATAGAGAATAAAACAAGAAAATGATTGCAAAATCGCATACATTCTTTTAGCTTTTTTATTTTTAATGTCTTTTAGGGTTTCATTAACCCTACATCCTCTGACTAACTTCAGTATCAAGATAATGTCCATGAGAAGAAACACAATCCCTGGGCATGAAACTCTAAGCAGCCTTTGGTCCCTAATATATACTTTATAATTTTTAGATTCATAAAAAGCTTTCACAGCTTGCTAATATCTATTGGTTGTTAACATCAAAGCGTAAACATAAAATCACTATAAACGAGGTAAAAGAACATTCTTAATTTAATTCCCAGAGACATTGCTTACTCTGCGATGATCAAACAGCCCCAATACGCTAGCAATTTACTCAATCTCGATGAAGGATATAACAGCCATGCAGGACTGGGTGATATAATGTCTATGGCTTGAGGTGAGGAAAGCTGGAAGGATATCAGATGGAACACATTTGTATACACAGCAGAGATGGTTGAATTTTTTATGGCATTAGAGTGGATATATGAAATCAGACCTAATAAAGCACTAATATGTTCTAATTCAGTGGCTGTTCTGAGGAGTTTAAAATCAATGGAATCAAAAAGAAATTACGTTCTAACAGAAATCATGCTAAAGTTTTCTACAGTTTACTACAGATGAGAGTAATAACACATTTCCATAGCATTCTAGGCAGCCTAGAAGAGCTTGACACTGCAACTGAAACTATTGATTCTGTCCTTTCTAGCACGTTAGACAGTTGCTCCGTTACACTTCAAAAAGATAAGGGAAAAAAATCTGATGCCATGGCAAAATAAGTACAAACATGCCTTAAAGAAAGCAGCCCTGAAAATGGAAAGTAGATGGAAGAAATCAAAACTATAGGTTTTTCATCTGGCCTGGAAAGAAAGTACTCTTAACTTTAGAAAAGCTTTAAAGTCTGCCAGGTCTGCTTATTTTTCAACTTTAATCGAAGAATATAAACACAACCCTAGGGTCCTGTTTAACACTGGAGCCAATCTAACTAAAAATAAAGCATCAACATGCATTTCTCATCATAGCAGTAATGACTTTATGAACTTTTTCACATGCAAGATTGACGATATCACAGATAAAATAAGCACCATCCATCTGCCTCCTACAGCATCGCCCCAATTAGAGCACTGTAGACCGTTATTGGATAAACTTACAACAGTAGGTAAGGAAGAACTGCCTAAACTGATAAATTCGTCCAAATCAACAACGTTTATGCTAAATCCTATACCAACCAAATTATTAAAACAATTGTTTTCAGAAGTTTCTGAACCTGTTCTTAATGTTTTGAATTCATCCCTGTTTTTAGGATGTTTCTAAAACATAGCTGTCATTAAGCCTCTTATTAAAAAACCACAGCTTGATCCCAAAGAACTAGTAAGTTAAAGACCCATTTCAAATCTGCCTTTTCTATCAAAGATACTAGAAAAAGTCGTATCTGCTCAACTATGTTCCTTCCTACAAAGAAGCAATATTTATGAAAAATTTCAATTTGGATGTAGAGCATATTACAGCACAGAAACAGCACTCCTAAGAGTTACAAATGACCTCCTTCTGTTGTCCGATCATGATTGCATTTCTCTCTTAGTGTTATTGGACCTCAGTGCTGCATTTGATACAATCGATCATCATATTCTGCTTGATAGGCTTGAAAATGATGTTGGTGTTGCAGGAACTGCATTGGTCTGGTTCAGGTCTTATCTATCTGAACATTATCAATTTGTATCTGTCAATGAAGAGGCATCATACAGATTAAAAGTACACTGTGCGGTACCACAAGGCTCAGTTCTTGGTCCCTTACTTTTCATACTATATATGCTACCGCTAGGCGATATCATTAAAAAACATGGAGTAAAGAGCATGAGACTGATCCCTGTAAGACCCCAGTGACAAACGAGTCCTCACATTGATCTTGAAGGGCCAGCCTGTACACCAGCCAGTGACCTCTCCCACCTGCAGCTTCTCCACGATGGACGTCCAGCGTTCTCTAGCCTCCGGCGCCTAGACTGCAGCTCTGCACAGGGCGTTTGGCTACAGGAGAAATGGTTGTGCCCAACTGAGCCTGGTTTCTCTTGAGGTTTTTTAATCCTTCGCTTTCGCCAATTGGTGAATTTTTCACTGGCTTGCATGGTTCAGGACTTGTGGAGCTGCACATCGATGGATTTGCTCTTAAGTGTTTGAACTCACAGCAGTGAACATTAAACCACACTGTTGAACTAAACTGAACTTCAACACTGAAAACTGGACTGACACCGTTTCAGTTTACTGTAATCTTCTATGTGAATCTGCTTTGACACAATCTACATTGTAAAAGCACTATAGAAATAAAGATGAATTGAATTGAATCTAAAGGGAGTCCCAGAACACGTAGGAATTCAGGGTAATGTAGAGGCAGATAAAATAGCTAAAGAATATCTACAGCAAAATGAACCAATTATACACATTTCACTAAGCAGGGCAGATGGGAAAAACTTATTCTTAGAAGCCTGTATTAGAAAATGGCAGAAAGTTTGGGAATCCAGTCACACAGGTTGACATTATAATAAGATAAAAAAAACAAAGCAAAATAACTCATAATCTATTTGAAGAGAATAAGTCATTTAACACATTTAAGAATTGGACATACACATTTAAATCAAACATTATACATAATAGGGAAACATGAGACAGTTTTATGTAACATGTTTAACAGAGGAGACAGTGGAACATGTTTTAAAAAGATGCAATGCATATGAAAATGAAAGGAGAAATCTTAAAGAGAAATTGCATACCTTAGGATATTAGGATTCTACATTAAAACATTTATTAAAAGATGGTCAAGATTCAGCTAGAAAAATAAAAGCAATTGTAAGATTCAATAATAATAGTGAATTATACAGTAGAATTTAGGAATCCATAGTTCAGTCTCTTCACACTCCATCACAGTAGGTGGTGTTATGCACCTCTAAAGTTGGTTTGCAACTCGCCATAAAACCAAAAGACGAAGAAGAAGAGCAAAGAATGGACAGTAATGGACAGTAATAGCTAAACAAAATCGAACTCTGAGCTAAGATTCATAATCTTATAGAAATTGGAAATCTGAGTGTTCTGCCCTTTCTATCAAACGCCTTGCTTGATTTAGCAGAGAGATAACGTCTTCCAATGACAACAGACTCAAGGGATAAGTTTGAACCTTTTACTGTTGATTGTGGAATAACGTAAAACTGCAAAACATACAAAATACAGAATGGTAAGTATGCTAGATCAATAATATGTACAAACACAAGCACAATCAGTTCAAAATAAGGAACAAATTAACATCTTGCATGTATAATGACATGAGTATTGTGTAAGCATAAATAAACTTCAGTCAAATTATGATTAAATAATGTCTACATACCGAATGTGCCTTCAATACAACTTAAATCGAGGAGCAAATGATAGCTGCAGCCGTGTGCTCTTCCATGCGGCTTCTGAATACCTAGGCTCATATTTATGATGTCATGAAATAAGGACTCTAACATAAAATGCAATACCTATGGATAACCAGGAGGGGTCGCTAAATGACCACTTAATTCTAACTAAATGTAAAATGTCTGGATAAGACAGCACACTCCCCGTCTGGTATTCTGTGAATGCCAAACCTTTCTTGAAATTCAGTCTTGAACAGTCTATTAAGAGTCTTCCTGAAGAAGGAGTATGACCTCATTAATTGGTCTGAGGAACAACTTGGGTCCGTCTTTTCCAGTGATTTTTACTTGGACTTTCCTGACTCGTCCATCTTGACTGGGGTAAGTTTCTGTTATAATTCCCAGCGGCCAGTCATTTCGTTTGGACTGGGAGTCTTTGAGTAGGATTATGCTTCCTTTGGAAATGTTTGTTTGTTGATGTTGCCATTTTCGCCTGTACTGTAGTGTTGCAAGGTACTGTTTTCGCCATCTGTCCCAAAAGGTACTTGCAAGGCTTTGCACCATACGCCACTGTTGTTTGTATAGGTCGGGCTTTTCACAATTCTCGGGTGGAACTAAGTTTGTACCGGACTTTTGGGTAAGTAGGGTAGCAGGTGTCAAGATGAAAGGGTCCGCTGGATCAGTTGACACTGGTATCAAAGGTCTGTTGTTTATAATGGCAGTGACTTCGGCCATAAAGGTGGAAAGTACCTCATGCGTGAGCCTGGAGGATGTTGTCTGAAGGAGCATAGAATCCAAGATTTTGCGGGTAAGGCCAATCATCCTCTCCCATGCACCACCCATGTGTGATGAATGAGGGGGGTTGAATGTCCATGTGCAGCTATGGTCTGACAGAAATCGTTCCACTGCCTTTTCATCCACGTTAGATGGTATTTGCAGGTCTTTACAAGCTCCAATGAAATTGGTTCCCCTATCCGAACGAATCTGTTTCACTGGACCCCGGATTGCCAGAAACCTCCTTAAGGCATTAATGAAGCTGGAGGTAGTTAAGGACTCGATCACCTCTATGTGGACGGCTCTGATGTTTAGACACGTGAATAGCACTGCCCATATTTTGCTCTCTGCAAACCCACCTCTTGTCTTTCGAGCAGATACCGACCAGGGGCCAAACACATCCAGTCCCACGTGTGTGAAGGGAGGCTCTGCACTGAGCCTGTCTTTGGGCAGGTCTGCCATCTTTTGAATTTCACAGCCCCTCCTAAGCTTACGACATATAACACAGGAATGGATAAGACTGCTAACACGTTTTTTGCCTCCTATTATCCAGTAGCCGGCAGATCTTATCGCACCCTCTGTAAAGTGGCGACCTTGATGATGTGTTTGCTCGTGAAAGTGCCGTATGAGGAGTAAGGCTACGTGGCTCTTGCCA
This sequence comes from Danio aesculapii, assembly GCF_903798145.1. Classification (NCBI taxonomy): domain Eukaryota; kingdom Metazoa; phylum Chordata; class Actinopteri; order Cypriniformes; family Danionidae; genus Danio; species Danio aesculapii. The sequence goes on along the minus strand of NC_079447.1, from coordinate 36,926,527 downwards.
GGTATGATGAAAGGCCTCTTTTCTTCTGCGCTTAGATCTGCTTTGATCAGACGACCACCAATCCTTAACAGTCCGCTTTGATCAACAAAGGGGTCTAGTTTTCGAAGAGTATTTGTTTTAGGAAGGGGTTTGTTCTGTTTCAGACACTGCAACTCGTCAGTGTATGTTTCCTGTTGTATTGCACGAATGACAACTTTTGTGCTCTGAAGTATGGTGTCAGCACTCAGGGGCAGTTTGCAACAGTGCCAACCTTTGCATGCTGGAATGTGGCTTTTTTGGTCTTGCTTATAAGAATGTGCAATGTGAATCAACTTGCCAATAGCTCTGATTAAGCGGTTCCAGACAGAAAAACGTTCAAAACGCTTTGAGACTGAGGTATTTAACAATGTCATATGCGTGCGTACTTCTACATCTTGATCGGGTTCAACAAGTGGAAAGGGTGCTTTAGGGACAGTCTCAGTTTTTTGTTGATGCAAAAACGCAGGTCCGCTGAACCAAATTGTGTCTTGCAATTTAGTTGGAGTTATCGGTCGTGTTGCAATGTCCGCAGGGTTGTGCTCTGAGCTCACATAATGCCACTGCTCTGGCTTAGTGCTACTCCGAATCCTCTGTATACGGTTGCTCACGTAGATGTGAAATCTACGTTTCTCGTCGCAGATATAGCCAAGAACAACTCGACTATCCGTGTAGAGGTTTATCTCATCAAACTTGATAGCAATTTCCGTAACGACAGTTTCCATCATGTTCACAGACAACACAGCTGCACATAGTTCCAGGCGAGGTATAGAGAGCTCTGGTAGAGGTGCTAATTTTGCTTTGCCTGTGACGAATCCTGTATGGCAATTACCATTCGAGTCAACTGTTTTTAGGTAAGCAACAGCTGCAATTACCTTCTCGGAAGCATCTGAAAACACAGAAAGCTCCGTGAACTTGGCACCTGATGGTGGTATAAGTCCATAGCTCCTCGGGACTTGTATATGTTGCAACTCTTGCAGAGAACTTTTCCATGAGTCCCACGGCTCCTGACCGCTTGCAGGTAAGGAGGAGTCCCAGTCAGTTGCGTTTGCGGTTAATTCTCTCAGTAATAACTTGCCCTGAACTGTTATAGGAGCCACAAATCCTAGTGGGTCGTACAAGCTGTTTACCACTGATAACAGTCCACGCCTAGTGTATGGTCTATTATCACTTTGCACTTGGAAGTTGAAACAGTCTGTCTCCAAATTCCACATTAAGCCAAGAGTGCGTTGCATAGGAAGTGAATTAACACCTAAGTTTAGCTCTTTCAGTGAGTTGGCATAATCGTCAGATGGAAACGCTTGCATGACTTTCTTGCTGTTTGAAGCCAATTTGTGTAACTTCAAGTTAGATCCAGCCAGCATGTCTTGTGTCCTTTTTAGCAAGCTTATAGCCATTTCTGGTGTGGGTAAAGACTTCAGTCCGTCATCCATGTAGAAGTCTTCCTCTACAAACTGTCTGGCATCTTCACCGAAATCGGTTTCTCCTTCTTGAGCTGCACAGCGAAGACAGTAGATGGCCACTGCCGGAGATGGACTGTTGCCGAACACATGTACCTTCATGCGGTATTCGGTGAGCTCATTCTCTAGGTTATTTTCATAAAACCAAAGAAACCTGAGGTAGTTCCTATCTGCAGGCCGAACTCTAAAGCAGTGGAACATTTGTTGTATGTCCACCATGAAAGCAACGGGCTCTTTACGAAACCGCATGAGGACTCCAAGAAGACTGTTATTGAGGTCCGGACCCGTCAAGAGGACCTTATTTAGTGATACACCTTTATAGAGAGCACTTGAGTCGAAGACTACTCTCATTTGGGATGGCTTTTTGGAATGGTATACCCCGAAGGAAGGCAAATACCAACACTGTTCATTGGGACTGACGGAAGGAGCTATCTCTGCGTGATCATTTTCGAATAGTTTTTCCATAAAGGCCACAAAGTCCCTTTTGATCTCTGGCTTTCTTCTGAAAGTTCGCAAAAGTGACTTAAGGCGTTCCACTGTTTGTGGACGGTTGTTCGGTAGAAGTTGTCTTGGCTCTTTGAACGGAAGTGGGGCAACCCATGAATTTTCATCATCTTTGTAGACTTCTCTGTCCATGATCTGCAGAAATAGTTTGTCCTCGATAGATGGTGCTGTTTTCTCGTCGTCTTTTGTTTTCTGAAATATGTCCCACTCTGTCAGTCTTTGAGTGCTCTCCCTGATCAGAGACTTGGTGAGAGAGACTCTTTGGGATCTTTCTTTTATGTTGTAGTTGTTAGGACATGGCTGAAAGTGTGTAGACTGACCACTGTCTAGAATGTTTGTGTGATAAGCTTGGACGAATGTAGGTTTATGAACTTTCCCAAGGCAGATGTCTCCAATAATTACCCACCCTAAATCCAACTTTTGCGCGAAGGGGGCATTTGGTGGACCATTTACTTGCCTATGGGCTTTGTGGACTCTGATAATGTCTCTGCCTAACAGAAGTAGAATAGGAGCATGACGGTCAGGCTATGGAATATATCTAGCAAGATGTTGTAAGTGCCTGTGCTTACTAATCGCTTCTGGAGTAGGAATTTCTGAGCGATTGTCTGGGATTTCATTGCACTCGAGAAGAGAGGGTAAGGATAAGATCAAGTCTCCATCTAGCGATTCCACTTGAAAGCCTTGAGCTATCCTGCCTTCAGTTTCTATTGTCCCTGCACATGTTTTAAGGGTGTAAGCTATGCTGTGTTCAGCAATGCTGAACAGATCAAAGAATTCTGATCTTGCGAGTGATCTGTTACTTTGATCATCTAGTATGACATATGCTTTGACTGCTTTCTCTGGATGGTTTTCGGGAAAGACTTTCACAAGACAGACCTTCGAGCAGGAACGTGGAAGTTGACTGTTTCCACATACCTCCGTACATGCTGAGGAGACCTCTGTTTCCAATAGAATATCTTCGCTCACTTTCTGATTTTCGGCTACAGGATGTTTTGGATCAGTCGTCCAGGGTGCTGGACCTGGATGGAGTGCTGCTATGTGAGAACTGCTTCCACATTCTGAACATTTGATGACCTCGTCACAGTTCTTTGCCATGTGTAAAATGGAGCTGCAACATTTGAAGCATATACCTCGCTGTTTAAGCAACGATTTCCTCTCTTCCATAGGTTTCATCCTGAATCCTCTACATCTGGACAGAGGGTGAGGTTTATCATGCAAAAAGCATTGTTTTGCTGGGTTTATCTTATTTTTGAGTTCACTAGCAGCTGATGGACTCCCAGAGGAAACCTGAGTCTTGTGTGTTACAACAGCTCTGGGAAAGACCGGTTTGTTTAACTGTTTATTTGGTCTGTAAGACTCTTCATGTATGGATGTAAGGGAGAAACTTGGATCATTGCGCATTTTTGCTTGCTGACATACAAAGTCTACTAAGAACTTGAAGGGCGGAAAGGAAACCCTGTAATCTTCTTTGTATTTAGATCCCACTGTGAGCCACTTCTCTTGTAAGCTGAATGGCAATTTCTGAATTATCGGGTTTACTCCTCGTGGTGTGTCTAGATAGGAAAGACCCACCAGATCGCCGTCCTGCATAGCTGCTTGGATCTCCATGAGCAAATCACCTAGCTCACGTAGTCTGCAATTGTCTCGGTTTGATATTTTAGGGAAGTTCTCCAATCTCCTGAAGAGAGAGCTTTCAACCATTTCTGGAGCGCCATATGTTTCGTGAAGTCTTTTCCAAATCAGACTGAGCCCTTGTAATGGATAGTTAATGTGAACAGCCCTAATACGTTTTGCATGCTCAGCTGACTCGCGCCCCAGCCATCTTACTAGCAAGTCCATTTCTTCACTTGGTGAAATGTTAAGGTCTTTTGTAGCATTTATGAAGGATGCTCTCCATGCTCTAAAGGTTTCTGGTTGGTCGTTAAACTGTGTAAGGCCAGTAGACACCAAATCGCGTCTTGCAATAAACCTGACCACATCTGAGATTTGACTGTCTGCATACAAATTACTTTGATGGGGTCCAGCATACAAGGGGGTACCTGACGTTGTCAGAGAATAGTCCAGTGGCATCCCTCTATGCCTGCTCCTTTCCTCACTACCTTGAACTGCTGAAGACTGGGCTTCTGGGTGATAAACATATTGAGGTGACTGGGTGTATGCCTTGCGTTGACCAGAGAGTGTGAAGCGTACGCTGGTAGACTGTGAGATGGCAGGGTTCTGTATGTTCTCTGCATTACTAGGCTGAGATCTGGGAGGCATGGCATATGACGTACACTGTCTTTCCTGCTGCAAATACGATCCAGAATTCTGTGGTTGTTGCGTTTCTGAAAAACGTATGCTTTCCTTATCATAAAACGGTCCGTCCAGGACTGGCGCCTCTGCATCCACATTACTCTCCATCTGTTCTGATACATAGGACTGTGTGCGTTCTGTTGCATCCTCTATAGGCAGCTCTGTCAAACTTGATTCCCCTCTGCTTTCTATTTCTGCCGCTGTTTCTAAAGCCTCTGCTTTCGCTTGTATGGCAGCAGCTTTCTTTTCCAGTCTTAAAGTCTCTAATGATGCTTCCAACTGGGCCTGTTGTACTTTCAGTTCACTTTCTTTCTTAGCAAAAGCTATTTCTGCTTTAACTGCTTCAGCCTCTGCTCTTGCCATTGCGGCGGCAGTAGTTACAGCTGATGAGCCATGTGAGTGACGTGACGAGCATGATGTGCTTGATGCACGCTTCTGTGATCCAGCTTTGGAACTTGGCTTGGACATTGTTGAAGAAACACCTTATGAGCTGACTTGCTCCCCGCCGTGGAGTAATAAACTAGAAGTTGATAGCTGAAGATATTCGTTTTACTGTTCTGCCCTTTCTATCAAACGCCTTGCTTGATTTAGCAGAGAGATAACATCTTCCAATGACAACAGACTCAAGGGATAAGTTTGAACCTTTTACTGTTGATTGTGGAATAACGTAAAACTGCAAAACATACAAAATACAGAATGGTAAGTATGCTAGATCAATAATATGTACAAACACAAGCACAATCAGTTCAAAATAAGGAACAAATTAACATCTTGCATGTATAATGACATGAGTATTGTGTAAGCATAAATAAACTTCAGTCAAATTATGATTAAATAATGTCTACATACCGAATGTGCCTTCAATACAACTTAAATCGAGGAGCAAATGATAGCTGCAGCCGTGTGCTCTTCCATGCGGCTTCTGAATACCTAGGCTCATATTTATGATGTCATGAAATAAGGACTCTAACATAAAATGCAATACCTATGGATAACCAGGAGGGGTCGCTAAATGACCACTTAATCCTAACTAAATGTAAAATGTCTGGATAAGACAGCACACTGAGTATTTTGGCAGACTTGTGGAGATACCGACCAACGACCTGTGTATAGGTCTGGAACGGTGCTGCTGCAAGTTTTTCACCATTCTCACAGAAAAAGGAGGATAAAGGAATGGAAATAGGGAGTGACAGTATAAGGGAAAATGAGGAAGATGGCAAAGAGGAAAGTAATGGATAAAGAGGAATAAGATAGAGAAAGGATGTAAGAAAAGGAAAGAATACTCATCCAGTATAGGAGATTCATAGAGTGAAGGAAGAGAGGAGAAGAAAACAGAGGAACAAATACGACATGTAGTGGTCAAGTTGAGGCAGAAGGAGATGTTAAGAAATACGACCTGATAAAGCTGACAAATATATTAAGAGGACATATAGGAGAAATAAAGTATGCAAGAGTGCTAGGGGATGGAAATCTCTTAATTGGATGTAAAAATGAGATGCAAATAGATAAAGCAAAGAAAATAATAAACATTGGAAAAGTTAAAATTTTTAAGGTGATGAGGGTTGGGGAGAGGAAAAGTGGTAGTAAAGGAGTGATATATGGCGTTCCAATAAATATAATGATCAAGGATTTAGAAGAACATCTGGAAGTTACTAATAACAGGATGGTTAGTGCTAAAGGAATGGTTAGAGGTAGTGAGAAAAAAAGATTCAAAGAATGTTTTTCTTGAGTTTGAAGGGTCAGTGCTCCCAAAAAAGGTTTATTTTGGCTTTATAAAGTACAGTGTGAGGGAGTACTATCCAAACCCCACAAGATGCTATAATTGTCAGGAATTTGGACATATAGATAACTATGTAAAGGAAAAAGAAAATGCACTAGGTGTGGGGAGGATCATGAATATGAAAAGTGTGGTGAGGGAGTGAGGCCAAAATGCTGTAATTGTGATGGAAATCATATACAAAAAAGAAGTAGAATTACAACAAATTTTAAAAAAGGGAAAAAGTTCATATGCTGATGCATCCAGGATAGTAAACAAAGCAGTGAAAGAAAGACAAAAGAACAGGAGGGGGAAAAAATCCAGGATAAAAAAAGATATGGACAGAAAAGAAGAAGTTAGTGACATTTATAGCTGGGGTGATAAATGCCACACATGAAATTAAGTCCCAAACAGAAAGAATTCAAATAATTGCTAAAGCAGTTGAACACCACCTGGATATGGTAAAGTTAAAATGGGAAGAAATAAATGAGAAGTTGAGAATGCAGGCCAGTCAGAAAACAATATGTGGTGGCTGTTAATGCTAATACTTCAGTGGAATGCGAGAAGCTTGATTGCAAATGGGCAGGTTTTAAAAAGTTTCTGCATAGTAAGGAAGAGAAGCCAGTTTCCTCAAATTCTTTTTCAAACACTCTTATACCTTTTGCCATTTGATCTCCGGTCCATCCAAAGCTGTCCTTATAAATCTTCTCCTTTTCAATACATTTTTAATTGGATGATTTTCCTTATGTCTTTTAATATTTATCCAATAGTTGACAAAGTTGGCTCTATGCAGTCCCATGGGCATTTCCCCAGCCTTGCGTTGCACATAATGGAGTAGTTCTTATTGCTCCTAAACATACCCTTAATGCTCGTGATTGCACTACGTCTAATTTTGCCTATAAAGTCTTTGCTGCTGATTTATATACAATACATCCATAGTCTAATCTTGATCTTTATATATATAATTAATCGGGTTAATCTGGTAAATAGCGAAGATAATTTAGTAAAGTTAGATGATAGTATTAAGCAAGGAATAAGAAAAGTTGCTGCAAAATCTAGCACAATCCCTAGAAGTGTTAGGAATGAAAAAAAGGAAATAATGCTGTGGCGGGATGAAAAGTGTTAGAAGTGAGAAGTAGGAATAGGGCATTCAAACAGGTTAAAATAAATCATACATTTGATTATGTAACTGAATATAAGAAAGCACAAGCAATAGGAAGGAGGACAATAAGAAAAGCAAAGAGAGATTTTTGGGAAGAGTATTGTAATACAATTAGGAATGAAACATCAATAGGAGAAGTGTGGAGGTTGATAAGAAGGATGCATGGAGAAAAAAAAGATTTGAATTACCTATAGTGAGGAAAATGTAACAGCAGTAACCAATAAAATTAAAATTAATAGCATAAACATTTGCACAGATAAATAGTTCTAACAACTTATCAGGAGAAGGCAGACTAGGAAGAGAAAGAACAAAAATGGAGTATACAGATATAATAGGCAGAAAAGTAATTTGTGATGACAGTATGAATGCGCCGTTTAGAATAGATGAATTAATGAGAGCTCTGGAAAATACCAAAAACAGCACTAATTAAAAATGATGAAACAGCTAAGTGAAGATTATTATATATTATATAATAAAGTATGGGAGGAAGGCAATATACAAGACAGTTGGAAAGAAGCAACAATCTATTAAAAAAACAGGTAAGGATGATAACAAACCAGGAAACTATAGACCCATGTCACGTGTTCAAAATAATGGAGTAAATGATAAATTAGAGTTTAGTACATTTTTTAGAAAGTAAAAATATAATCATGGTAAATCAAAGTGGATTTAGGAAAGTAAGAAACACAATGGATCCAATAGTATGTAGAGGATGTAGTAAGGAAAGCTCAAATAAATAAAGAAACAGTGGTGTCAGTATTTTTTGACATAGAAATGGAGTATGGTATGATTTGGAGAGAGGGTATTGTAATCAAATTACATTTAATAGGTGTTAGAGGGAGAATATTTAACTAGATCATGGATTTTCTTCATACAAGAAAGATAAAAGTAAAGATTGGTACAGAGGTATCTACACAATATATAGTAGAAAATGAAACTCTGCAAGGAAGTGTCTTGAGTCCTACTCTGTTTTCCATCATGATTTATGACATTTTAGCAGGGATATGAGTAGATCTTTTTTTTGCAGATAATGGAGCTATATGGAAGAAAGGAAGAAATGTGGAGTATGAAATAAAGTGCAAGAGGGAACAAGTCAAGTAGAATGTTGGGGAATAAGAGAGGGTTTTAAATTCTCAATTGAGAAAACCAAAGTAATGTTTTTACAAGGAAAAGGGAAAGAGGAAAACAACTTAAATTATATGGGGAAAATCTAGAGGTAGCTGAAAAGTTTCGATTTCTTGGAGTGCACTTTGATAGTAAATTAACATGGAGTGATCATATAGACCCTATCATTAACAAATGCAAAAAAGTGATAAATATATAGAGATGCCTTTCAGGAATAAAATGGGTAGCTAGTAAAACAGCTGATATATATATAGATTAGACTATGGATGTATTGTATATAAATCAGCAGCAAAGACTATTGACAAAATTAGACGTAGTGCAAACACGAGCATTAAGGGTATGTTTAGGAGCAATAAGAACTACTCCAGTATGTGCAATGCAAGGCTGGGGAAATGCCCATGGGACTGCATAGAATCCAACTATTGGATAAATATTAAAGGACATAGGGAAAATCATCCAGTTTAAAATGTATTGAAAAGGAGAAGATTTATAAGGACAGCTTTGGATGGACAGGAGATCAAATTTCAAAAGGTATAAGAGTATTTAAAAAAGAATTTGAGGAAACGGTTATATGGCCAGCAAGGCCAATATGGAGATTAGAATGCCCAGAAATAGATCTAGAACTGTTTAAGATCAAACAAGAGGGCAGAACATCAGATATGGGGAATGCCACAAGTATTGGGAAAATAAATATAAGCATTATATTCATATATTCACAGATAGGGCTAAGGATGTGGACATTAAAGGTTTAGGGGTGTACAGTATGTGCCAAGATACAGACTAGAAATTAGCAAAAGAACATCATATTACATAAGTGTGTATACGGTAAAATTAATAGCTATACTGGCATCAGCAGAGTGGGTGACGAAAACAGTAAGATGAGCGATATAATATACAGTGATTCTTTATTAGCACTTAAGAGCATTAAGTCAGGAGTAGTTAAAGGTCATCAGGGGTTGTTATATGATATTTTAAGCACATACAAAAGTGAAAAGACAAGGAAAAAATATCATGTTTACATGGGTTCCAGCTCATGTAGGTATATCAGGAAGTGAAAAGGCAGATACGTTGGCAAAAAAAACGCAACAACAAAAGGAATATTGAAATTAATGTTACGTTATCAAAGTTAGAGGGAAAAAGCATAATATAGAGAGAGATAATGAATAAATGGCAACAAAAATTGAATGAAGAGGGAAAGGGACGAGTTATGTTTTCAATACTGAATAAAGTTGGGGTAGTAAGGAATGAGAATATGAGTAGAAAAGAACAAGTAACTATAAGCAGAATGAGAATGGGACATAGTAATTTAAATGGATCTTTTTTCATAATGGGAAAACATGCAACATGATTATGTATTCAGTGCCAGGAGTATTAGACAGAGGAACATGTATTGATATTGTGTAGTAAATTTATACAAGAAAGACAAGAAATGATAACTCAGCTGATAAGTTTAGGAAATGCAGAAATAAGTATCAAACGTATATTAGAATGTGCAGACGAACAGAAAGGAAGGAAGTGCTTGATGAATTTCCTAAGGGGAACTGGACTGGAAAAAAAAGAATATAGAGTAAAAGAAAAATAGTAGCTGGGGAGGTGGAGGGCAGAGAAGCGGAAGTTACATCACGGATTGAGACAACAACAAGTTGGAGTGCGTGGTATCTGTATCATTTCTTAAAAATAATAACTTTAAGGGAATAAACAGTCATCGCTAGATCTGATCTGTGCTTGTTGTGCAATCATGGATGAAGACTCGGATGAGTCAAAAAAATGAAGGTATGGGCTTTACAGAAGTATTTTCCAAAAAGAAAAACTCTAAACGTAAGAAAGCCATGTATAAAGAACAGGAAGATTATGAGGACACACATAATGTGGTAAATGGAAACAAAAAATGACTAAAACGAGTGAGAAAGATTATAGGAAAGATCACTCGCAAAATGAAATATCAGGATATAAAGTAATGATGACGTTTGACAAAGGTACAGGGAAACATCTACATCCAATTGGGCTGTCTAAGGCTATAGATAAGCTAATCGGAACAGTTAGCTTGGCAAGATGTCTGGGACAAGGAAGAGTGCTAATAATAGTTAAGGAAATTGCACAAAGAAATAAATTGCTTGGGATTAAAGAGATGATTGGAGAAAAAGTAAGTTCTAGAGAAATAGGAGTAGCCAAAAATGAGAAGGGGGTAATTGCAGGTGTTCCAACACATATTTCCAACCAAGAGATTGAGGAAAATATAATAGGAGGTAAAGTAATCAATGTGAGAAGATTGCTTAAAAATGTAAATGGAGATAGGCAAGAAAGCATGAGCATTTTGCTGACATTTGAAGGTAAAATGCCTGAAAAGGTGAAAATGGGATACATCAGTTACACAGTTATAGAATACATTCCAAAGCCGTTGAGATGTTACAAGTGTCAGCGAATTGGTCATGTAGCAGCAGTATGTAGAGGAAAAATGAGATGTGTGAAGTGTGGGGAAGATCATGAATATGACAAATGTACAAATGATCTAAAATGTTGCAATTGTGGGGGTCCACACAGTGCGGCATATGGAGGATGTGAATTTCAGATAAAAGCAAAAGAGGTACAGAAATTCAAGATGGAACACAGTTTCATATGCAGAAGCAGTCAAGAGCTGCCAGAAAAAGGAGATAAGAATAGAGGAAGTAATGACAAATGAAAAACAACTGGAAAGGAATACTGAGACTGGGAACAGAAGGGAAAATAATTGTAATCACAAATGTATAAAGGAAAATGACTTAATAATGACAAAAGAGAACTTTCTGGTATTCATTGTCAAAGTGATTAATGTAACAGCTGTAATGACAAGCAGGTCAGCTAAAATTAAAACAATTCTAGATGCTGCAGCAGAGTTTTTAGGAATTACTGGAATTTCTGCCCATATGATTCATGACATTCTCACACGATCAACAATAAATGATGCTTCTCAAAGTTAATGATTAGCTTAATGGTTTTAAATATTCTACAATGGAATACAAGAAGTTTGATTGCGAATGGGCAAGAGTTTAAAAAATTTGTTTTAGAGTTAGAATATAAACCAAATGTAATATGTGTGCAGGAAACATGGCTTAAACCAAATATTCAGATTGTTTTACAAGGTTATAAATTGATACGGAAAGACAGGGAAGGTAGTCAAGAAGGAGGGGTAGCTACATTTATAAGTGATGAAATGACGTACAGAGTCCTGGGAGAGGTGGAGGGAGTAGAGTGTGTGATGGTTGAGGTTTTTTTATTGTGAAAATTCACTGGTAATATAACTTTTTTAATCCATGTAAAAACATTTCAATCAAATCAATTTACTTGAAAGAGGGGATTTTAATGCTCACCAATTGGTTATGGGGGAGTAAAAAATAGATGATAATGGGGAAATAATAGAACAATTTATGGAGGAAAGATCTTTAGTTTGCCTGAACACTGGAGAAGGCACTAGGTATAATATAATTGACAATACAGTATCATGTTTAGACCTAACATTTTTTTCAAATGAAATAGCTAATATCTGTGAATGGAAAGTATTAAGTGAGAACACAATTGGAAGTGATCATTTTCCAATAATATGTCAATTAAAAGTAAGGAATTTTAATAGTGGTCAGTATTTACAGAATTGCTGGAAATATGAGAAAGCAGATTGGGTAGCATTTGGGAAATACTATGAAGAAAATTAGTAAAGGTAAAGAGGAAACAGTTGAAATATTATGCAAGTCACTGACAGATTTAATAATACAATCAGCTAATTTATACATCCCTATAAGAACAGTGAAAAAAAGAGGAACATTCCATGGTGGACAGAAGAGTGTAGCAAGGCAATTAAAGAAAGGAATAAGGCATTCAAACAGCTTAGGAAAAACATGAACTTTGATAATATGCTGATTTACAAGAGAGCAAGAGCTAACGTAAGGAGACTGAATAAAACCGCTAAGAGGGAGGGATGGAGAAAATTTTGCTCGACGATGAGGAAAGATACCACCATAGATCAAGTATGGAGAATGTTATAAAATATGAGTGGAAAAGGGAAAAAAAGAAAACAAATACCAGTGTTGATTGAGAAGGATGTAACTGCTATATCAGAAATTGAAAAGGCTAATATGCTAGGAAATGTTCTACAAAGATTATATAGTATAGAATTGGGGGACGAGTATGAAGAAAGTAGAAGGGAGTTTATGGAAATGAATCCAAATATTATGCATAATAAAATAAATAGAAATAGTTGTATGGATGTAGATTTTACAGCTTCAGAATTGAAAAGAGCACTGGGGAAATGTGCAAATAAGCTATATAATGATTAAACATCTATCAGAAAAAGTTATTTTATTGATTCTTAAACTATACAACAGAATATGGAAAGAAGGAGTTATCCCAAAAATGTGGAAACAAGCAATTGTAATTCCGATTCAAAAACCAATGAAAGATCCTACAAAACCGGAAAATTACAGACCGATAGCATTGACATCAAATTTAGGTAAATTAATGGAAAAAATGATAATGAATAGAATTAATTATGATTTGGAGAAAAAGGAAAAATATAGTGTAATAACTCATGGCCTATCGCAGTGAACAGCACGAGTTGAATCTGAAACCTCAGAAACTGGGTGCCAAATTGTCTGTCATTGAACTGGCTTGAGGGCTTATACCATCAAGATAACAGAGCACCGATTGACTTGAATAGCTGTATCAATACTTTGGCTGCAGATGTTCTGGTACCCTTCAGCTAACTAGTAAATGACTAATAAACTTAAACAATGGGGCTTTACAGGATTTTCAGCGGGAACGGCCTCACAAGACTTTTGAATGACTCCTCTACATGGTCATGTGCTCACCTGGGGCACATCCTGCCAGATGTACAATTTCATAGAGACAAAGAGAAAATAATGTATACAAATGAAAGACAATCTCTTAAATGTCAAAACTAAGGCAGATGTATCGTTGAATAAGATGCCATGGTTTTCCTTATCTGCTATGTTTATTCCAACCAACCAGGTTAATTAATGTGTTGTTTTAACCCTTATAGCAGATTAAAATTATCTGTATGTGTCTGAAATGTATGATGTCTGGTATTGAACGAAAGCTAGTGACATTTGCAATACATTGTGATTGTCACAAAACTTACCACGAGAATTCTACATGCAGTCTGTTCATTATTGACCCTTTCTATGATGGTACGGGCGTGGCCCCGCCCTTCATGGCAACAGCTCATTGGAAGACAGTGCCATGGGATGGACCAAACCAGGTCAGTTAAAACACCCTGCAACAAAGAAACTTTGCTTTTTGCATTAGCTGGCTTGCTCATGCTATTGCTTTCTGCCCCCGTTCGCCTGCTCGGACACTGCGCCGCCACGCGATTGGGTCACCACGAACTCTCCATGCAAACCTCTTAAGTTTCGGGACCGCCGAACCGCACGAACTTCCGCAAAACCTACTCTCAGCAGTCCGTCACCTCGGTAACCCAGAACGACCCACTCACTCACGAGGGAATCCCAAGGACGTCACAGAAGCCACCAGCCAGTCAGGAGCACCGCGTTTTTCCCCGAGGCCAGCCGGCGAGGGAAATTCGACTTCGGCAAAAAGAGCGCAAGTACCACAAAATAATGTTGTCTCTTGCTGATCTGGTGCAGATTGATCTTAAGCAGTTAAAGATAAGCCATGTCTCTGCTTTTGTGGTTTCTCTGGTGTTATTCTATGGAGCTAGATTTGTTTCTTTATTATTTAATCAAAAATATTTACTTTTAAGGAAAAATTAAGCACATAGTAATTAAAAATAAAAGATTGCAAATAAAAAAACATTTCATTCAAAAAAAAAAATGTCAGTGATAATAAAATGTTTTGCATTGCAAAAAATAACTATGCAGTAAGCACAATTTTCATTGCACACTCATTAATTTTGCTCTCTGTTCTGCTGTCATTTATTGCACATCTAGAATCTTTCTTGCGAATTGAAAGGTTTTGCTTGCATGTTGAAAAGTTTTGAACCACTGTATGCTAGAGTAATTTTTGTGTCTTTATTATTCAAACAAACATATTTAGTATTAGACCAAAACTAAGTACATTGTAATTAAAAAATAAAAGATTAATAATTAAAAATGTCATTGGTTAAAAAAAAATCTGCATTGCAAAAAATAAACTATTGCCATTTTATTCGGTTACCAGTAGGGTTTTTATTCATTTTGCTTTCTGTTGGGTCAGATTTTTTTGCGGATCTTAAATTTTTGCTTGCGAGTTGAAAAGTTTTGAACTCTACAGCGCAGGGGGCGGTATCTTCCCTCTGGGATGAGAGGCCTTTTTCTATTGGTCAAACTGGATTGACGTCACAGGTTGGCCACGCCCACTACATGTTCGCGCGATTGGACTCCTAACAGTTAGATGAGCGAGCGATGGCGAGCAACAGGTCTACTTCGAGGTAAGTTAACAAAAACTGTATAACTTGTATATTATTATCCACATGTCCCATCGGATAACATAACGACTGCTATTATTAGCTCGGAGTACTTCGTAATATAGATGAATAATCTCGATTAACTTACATTTGCTGTTGGCCTTCAGTAGTGCACAGCTGCAATAGGCAACGGAAGGCCGCTGTATGTTATTTTGGAAAATATACATTAATGTACCGTCACTGTAAAAACAGGCTTTGCTTATGTCTGTATGATGTCTGTAGATGAAGGCCAGATGTACCTTAACTTCCGGTCGGAAACTTTTGTAGTGAATTATCAAGGTTCACAAAACGAAGCATTCTTTACCTGTAATGTTAGCCATGTAAGAATAATATATAGATAAAGTTTCACATTTTTAAATTAAATATCTTGTTAATATGTAATATATAGTCTATGCTTTATATAAATATTCAGACACGTTTTTTCTTTTGTGTTTACTGATTACTGTTTAAAAACCTTATTTTTCATAATTAAATTTATGTTAAATCTTCACTATTCCAAGCATGATGACATTCAAATAAGATTTATGCTGATGCTTATTTGCTTTACTTCTGTTACTGTAGTAACGTTAGGTGATATTTTCTATTCAGACAATCAAAATATTTAAGGATCAAATCTGAAATTATCTCAAATGCAGATATAACGTAAAATCCACGTTTCCAAATCCAAATTAGATCTATTGACTACAGAATTTATTCTCTTTTTTATTGTATATATATAATCTCTGAAACTGAACATTTGATAAAGTACTGTAAGAAAATAAAATATATATTTTTAAATAAACATTTTTTGTTCAGCCAAATTTGAAGTTAAAGAAATGGCAATATTTTGTCTACAACTTACCAGTAAAAATTATACCCAGTCTTCCAGTGATAATAGGTTCGGTCAGGGTTATACCATGCAGTCTGTGCTAAAGTAGATCATTCAATTTTACTTAATTCAATTTCTTTTCAAAAGATTACCTTTTGAAAAATCTTTTGTTTTTGTGAAGGAACTTGATTTCATATCACTTAATCAGGAAGAAACCATTATTTTGTAGAACAACATACCAGAAAATATTTTGAATTAATTTCAAGTCCATATCACATATTCCTTCACATTTGATGCAATGCTATGCAATGCTTCTGAATGCCATGAATGTTACCTTTTCAAGTAATTTTGGTTAATAGCTATATTGTTTATCTTTACAGATCTCTTCAGTGGGAGATTTTGTGTAGGTCCGCTGATAGACTGGGGCACGTTATTGATCGGCCAGCCATTGATGTGAATATCTGCAGTTGGTTTGCAGTCAAGAGCTATTGTTTCTTCGAACAGGAGCATCATATTTAGAAATTCCACAGTGCGTGGTGGATGCTCTTGAACACTTATCTGAGGTCATCTCTAGCTACCTCTCACAGAGTTTTGTCCCTCCACTTTTAGAAAATGTAGCTGTGGCTGAAAGTTTTGGAAGTGTGGGGTGTCTCAAGTTAAGCATACAAAAAGAAACACTTCAAGATTTGCTCAGCATGCACTTACCACTGGCCTCTTTGGCTAAAGTGCATGGTATTTCAAGATCTACCTTATACAGGCGAATGAAGGAGGAAAATCTGTCAGTAAGGAACAGATATTCAGATATTTCAGATCATGAGCTTGATCAGAAGGTTAGATCTATAAAAGGAAGAATGCCTCATGCTGAATTTAGGCTTGTAAAGGGATCTCTACAAGCAATGGGACACAGAGTTACATGGAGACAAGTAAAGATGTCTATGCAACGTGTAGATGGTGCTGGAGTACTTTCAAGAATGGTCCAGCTGTCTTGCATTGCAAGATGTGTATACTCTGTTCCTGCTCCCTTGTCTCTTCTCCACATCTTTTATTTATATTTTTTTATTAGAATTTTTATTTATATATATTTTCTTAACTCATTGTTTAAGCACTCAATGCTTGACATGTAAAAAGTTGAAGAGATTTTATAGATTTCTACTTTCTCAATCTTTTGGTCCTCACAATGGGGAGGTAAAACTTTATTTTCACATGGGTCTAATCACTCCGGGGGAGTAATAATTCTGATTAATCATAATTTTACTGGAAAGTTCTTGAGTCACATTTTTCCTCTGAAGGGAGATGGATAGTAGCCATTATTCAGTATGCAGAGGCGATCATTGTTTTATGTAATGTATATGGCTTTAACCGTTCTGATTTAAATCATTCATTTTTTCAAAGTTTGTCCACAAAACTTTTAGTTTTGAAATTGAAATATCCTTCCGCAGTACTTATTGTTGGGGGAGATTTTAATTAAGCACCCGATTTACATTTAGATAGATTCCCTCCAAGACTTAATGTTAACAGCTCTAATTTAGTTATAAACGACTTTTGTAACAGCCTTTTGTTGTTGGACGCTTTTAGACATGTCCATGGAAACAGTAAGCCCTGCTTTACTTGGTTAAAGCAGACATGTCACAAAGATCTAGAATAGACTTATGGCTGGTATCTGATCGACTAGCTTCTTTTATTAATTGCTGTACTGTTTCTCATGCTCCGTTAACCGATCATGCGTGTATTGATCTTGAAATATCGAAAGCTTCCAATCGCTTTTTTAGACGGCCAGGGAATTGGAAACTAAATATTTCCTTTTTACAACATTCTTCATACTGTTCTGGTATTAAGCAAATAATTGAAAAAATTAAATCTGATTCAGACTCTGCAATTAGAAAATGGGAAATCTTTAAATTTGAATGTCGGAATTTCTCTATACAGTTTGGCAAAGAACTCTCCAAAACAAGGGAATTGAAGAGCTCTGCAATCATTAAGGAAATAAATAATATTGTATGTCTATCCTCTCCTAGCGAACAGGACAAAGAAAAATTATATACACTGAAGAAAGACCTTTATACTCTTTATGTGGAGAAGGCCAAAGGTGCGTTCATAGGTCAAGAGCAAAGTAGCTAGAATTTGGAGAAAAGAATTCAACCCATTTTTTTAATTTAGAAAAGAGAAGAGGTGAGCAAAAAAGGATATCAACCCTTAATATTAATGGTAACCTCATCTCGGATAAAGGTACAATTTCAAAGTTTGTATCTGAGTTTTATCAGTTTTTATATACTTCTTCCTTTCTGCCAGAATGATCTGATCAATTCTTCTGTAATGTTAGGTCATTTATTCCAACCATTAGTAATGATCATTATGATGTTTATGAGAGTGCAATAACTGTAGAGGAATTGGACACTATAATTACAAAAACCCCATTTAATAAAAGCCCAGGACCAGATGGTTTGCCATTTGAATTTTATAGGCTGTTTTGGTGTGACATAAAATACCTAATTTTGAACCTGTTTAAAGAATGCTTAGATAGAGGAGAATTAGCTGAATCAATGAAAAAAGGCATAATCACATTGATACCTAAACCAAATAAGGATAAACATTTTCTTGGTAATTGGCGTCCCATAACATTGCTTAATTCTGATTATAAAATTCTCGCCGCAGTATATGCTAAAAGATTAAAACCTTGTTTAGAAAAAAATATTTCACTCTCACAATCAGGTTTCATGAAACATCGACATATTTCAAATAATATCCGTCTTGTTTTAGACCTTTTAGATTACTCAGAGTTGGTTAACGATGATGCTCTAATTTTGTTTTTAGACTTTTACAAGGCCTTCGATACTGTAGAGCATCCCTTTATGTATGACGCTTTGAAGCATTTTGGCTTTGGTCAAATATTTGTGAAAACTGTTCAGACTCTGTATAAAGACATCACTAGTAATGTGTCTTTGTCTCATGGAACTTCTCCACGCTTTGTCATTAGAAGAGGAGTCAGACAAGGTTGTCCTATTTCACCTTTTCTGTTTCTGGTGGTTGCAGAGCTTCTTAATCTTTATGTGGTAAATTAATCAAATGTTGAAGGTATTCAAATAGTGGACCACGCATTTTTAATAAGTCAACTTGCAGATGATACATGTATCTTTTTACATAATAAAAAACAAGTCCCTAAAATATTACAGGCATTAAATTATTTTCAAATGCTTCTGGCTTTTCTATTAATCAGAATAAATCTGAAATTTTGACAATTCATAATTCTGATATCTCAGATGTTTGGGGAATTAAGGTCAAGCAAACCATTACATATTTAGTATTACAATTAATAACTGTTCCTCTGAAAGGATTGAAAATAACTTTTCTAAATGTTTAAAGAAAGTAAAAACCATGTTTAATTGCTGGTCTCAGAGGAACCTGACTATCCATGGACGTGTTTTACTGTCCAAAGCTGAAGGCTGGTTTATCCCGCTCTCTCCTTATATGTTAATCCCAAATTGTGTATAGAGATTGATAGGGCTATATTTTAGTTTATTTGGAAAAATAGGACAGAATATGTAAAAAGAAAAACAATTATTAGAACCTTTTCTAAAGGTGGACTCAATGCTATTGATTTTACAACTATTAATACAATTTTTTAAATTATTTGGATAAAAAATTGCCTTTCCCAAAGTAATTCACTATGGTTTTATATTCCAAATCTTTTCTTTGAAAAATGTGGTGGATTAAACTTTTTGCTTTCTTCTGGCTACAAATGTAATAAACTTCCCATTAAGTTATCAAACTTTCATAAGCAATCATTAGAAGCATGGAAAATTGCCTTTAAACATAACTTTTCTCCACATACGTGCATTTATGGAATAACCAACATGTGTTGCATAAAAACAAAAGTAAATTTAAAAAAGATTGGTTTGACAAGGGAATTGTTTTTGTTTCAGATTTACTGAATAGCAGTGGTGAGATTATACTTATCAGGAAATTCTTCTTCAGGGACTGTTTTTTTGCATAAAGATTAATAATGTGGTTGTGAAAAGCATCTCTAATAAACTGCTTTACTTAATGAAAATTCATCTGACTTATAACTCAGTCTCAAAGCATATTCCAAAAACTGTACTTGGTGGTATCAGTATCTTAAATAAAAAAATGTGATAACTTCCATATTAGAAAATGTCTAATTCAGAATAGTAGTTGTTTCCCGAAAGCCATTTTGAAAATGGAACAATTTTTTTTCTTACCTTTTATAGATGATATTTGGTCAACAAGTAATAATTTTACTCCCAAATAAGGGAAAAGAAATTCATTTCAAAATATTACACAGGTATTATCCCTGCAATGTATTTATTAATAAATTTAAAACTGACATTTCACCACAATGTTCTTTTTGTAACACTGAGCCTGAAAGTCTTGTACACCTATTTTGTACTTGTACTTTTTCTGATGATTTTTGGAAACAGGTTTCAGTGTTGATTTTTGATTCATTTTATGAAATAATTAACTTTGACAAATGCATGATTCTTTTTTGAATTGTAAAACTGCCTATGACACACTCGATAATGCTTAGAAGTTGATAATTTTTCTTGGGAAGTTTCACATCCACAAGGCAAAAGTAATGTCTATTACTCCCTGCTTAAATTTTTTCTGTAAAGATTTAAAAATATTTTATAATTCGTTGACCACAATTACAAGAAACAAGAAAGCTATAAAAATCTCTCTAATAATGAAAAAAAAAAAGCAG
The DNA here is from genome assembly GCF_903798145.1 of Danio aesculapii. Lineage (NCBI taxonomy): Eukaryota > Metazoa > Chordata > Actinopteri > Cypriniformes > Danionidae > Danio > Danio aesculapii. Next base: position 36,906,237 of record NC_079447.1, on the reverse strand, counting down.
TACAATCTAATAATTGAAATATGATGGATCCCCTCAAATATGTTATTTTTTGTTTAATGTATGCATTCTGCATCACTAAGTTTTGTATTACTGTTACATATGTTATCATATAATCCTGTATGCTTGTCAGTTATATGCTTCAATAAAAAAAAAAAAAAAAAAAAAAAAAAAAAAAAACTAGACATTGGCCGGTGTTGTGCCGAAATCTGTGACCGGTCGAAAACTGTGACCAGAGGGCGCCGTTCAGTAAAAATTTCACTCGGGAACGTGCTTGTCGCTCATGCACGCGACCGTGAACGCGCAGACACTGAAATCAAGTGATCAGCGTCGTGCGGTGCTATAAAGGGATGTTTTAAATCCTGGTATTCAGAAAACAGATTCATGGAAGAACTTAATGTAGTCCTGATATGTGACCATGCAAATTCTTGTAAAGAAGAAATAAAAAAAATATGTCGCTGTTAAGTAGATCGGCTTCACGGAATCTGAGGTAACATTCATAGCCATCTAAATATTCTTCTGCTATGCCAGATTACAACGTTTCATAGTAAAGTTTAATAAAGTAATGCAATCTTCTTCTATTTGTATAAAATTTTGACCAGATATTAGACTAATATATATTTTATCTAAACTGTCTGGAATCTGAAATTCAGCTATTGAAATGCCATGTAATATCCTATGCATCTAAAGCATATTGACCAGATATTTATTTACAAATGCTGTAATCACTGAATCTGAAATTTACTGAAAATAATGTTTAATAAAATGACTCATGACGCTCCTCCAATATGATCTGATTTTGAATTCTTTAGAAAGGTCATTGACTCTGATAGATAAAAATATATTCCTACAGAATTCCTATTCTCTTTGTCTTAGTGCAGACATTTTTCTTTTCTTTAAGGATGCATTTTTGATGTCTTTGAGAAACAACAGGGTCAAAATCATTGGTTTGGAACAATGACAGAGTTTTCATTTTGAGGTGAACTATCTGTTTTTACTCATCGGATTCAGTGACCTAAAGATCAGATCAACTGTATCTAAGAATAAGTGAGTCTGGTCAGTATTGCTTTATAAAAGAGGAACATGATGGACTGACAACATAACCTTATCCCTTTATCAAATAATATAATCAGTCAACATATGGGGTCACCTAACATATTTCAATGAATTTATGGGTCATTTCAGTGAACATCAATCTATATACAAATAAAACATCTCAATAAATTAGAATGTCATCGAAAAGTTGATTAATTTTACTATTTCAATATAATTCATATATTAAAAAACACTTAAAATATATCAATCGGTTTGTAATAAATCTATATAATATACGTGTTTCACATTTTAAATTTAATTTGTACAATTAATCAACTTTTTGATGACATTCTAATTTATTGACATCCCCTGTATAAAGATATCTGGTCATCAATGTTATATAAAAACAGGAATAGGTCTGACACAAAATGAGTCGATTTATTGAACATTATAATTAAGTTTAACAGGGATACACACTTCTTGGCTATGAATCTTACTTGTATCACATGTAATTTGAACTCAGTATTTAGCATTTGTAATGAACAAACGATTTTTTTAACTCTGTCTCATAACTAAATCTTTAGTTGTACCAGTCTACCAGGAGTTAACAACAACAAAATATCACGACTCCATTAAAGTTCTTCCACAAACCTATTAAGAAATCAAATTTAATATTTATTATTTATTTGGAAATAAAAAAAACATACTTTAATAATGATATTAATAATGTTAATGATGACAACGATTATTATTATTATTATTAAGTAGGATATTGTTTATTTTATTGAAAAGTCTACTTTTACAATTTGACTATTATTTTTATATAGATTCATATATTATTGATATATTTCAAGTTTTTATTTAATATATGAATTATATTGAAATGGTGAAATTAATCAACTTTTCGATGACATTCAAATTTATTGAGATGTTTTATTTGTAGAGAGCTTGCTTTTCAATGAAAATGACACATACAATTCATAACCATTGAAATATGTTAGGTTACCCCATATGTTGACTGATTATAATATTTAATAAAGGGATAAAGGTTATGTGTCAGTCCATCATCTTCCTCTTTTATAAAGCAATATTGACCAGACTCACTTATTCTTAGATACAGTTGATCTGATCTTTAGGTCACTGAATCTGATGAGCAAAAACAGATAGTTCACCCCAAAATGAAAACTCTGTCATCATTTACTTATCCTTGATTTGTTCCAAACTAGTATGAGTTTCTTCTGTTTAACACACACACACACACACACACACACAAAATATATAGAAGGACCTTGACATCCATAGTAAAAATCCCCACTCTCCCCCACTGTATTTATTTATTTTTTTGTAAAAGGATGATCTATGTCTGACTCTAATTTTCAAACACTATAAAGTGTACACAAAGTGTAGTTTTTCAATGTGATTTTTTTAAAATTAACTTTTGTTTATTTTTTTTTTGTTTTCAAGTTTTATAAGACAGTTGAACTTTACCCTTTTGATAACAAATTTCTAACTTGTGACATTTATGTCTAGAAAAACTTGCTAACATGTAAACATAAATGGAAATTGAAGGGTGCATTAATTCTGTAATGTCTAATTTTGCTAATTTTGACCCTGTTGTTTCTTAAAGACATCAAAATTGCATCCTTAGAGAAAAAGATAATTGGCTGCACTTAGACAAAGATAAATGAGAATTCTGTAGGCATATATTTGCATCTGTCAGTGTCAATGACCTTTATAAACATTTCAAAATTAGATCAATATATAGAGGAGCGTCACGAGTTATTTTATTAAACATTATTATCATTTATATGAAAATAAGAAGGGTCTATGGCTATTAATTTCAGATTCAGTGACCATAGCATTTGTAAATAAATATCTGGTCATATGCTTTAGATGCATAAGATACGATATAAGCTATTTTATTAAACATAATCACACAATAAAAGAGGGGATGGCATTTTAATAGCTATGCATTTCAGATCCTAGACAGTTTATAAAATATATTAGCTTAATATCTGGTAAAAATGTTAAACAAATAGAAAGAAGATTGCCTGACTTTTTTAACTTTTAAACATTGTAATCTGGCATATGCAGTAGAATATTTAGATGGCTATGAATGTTACCTCAGATTCCGTGAAGCCGACCTACAGTGTCATATGTCAGTAGTTTGAATCTGGAATGCATAAACTATTTCATAACGGAACCTACAAACACGAGTTTATCAGGAGACAACAACAGCGACAGAATATTTTTTTTATTTCTTCTTTACAAGAATTTGGATGGTCAACATATCAGGACTACATTAAAGTTCTTCCATGAACCTGTTTTCTGAATGCCAGGATTTAAAACATCCTTTTACAGCACCGCTAGACGCTGTTCGCTTGATTTCATTGTCTGCGCGTTCACGGTTGCGTGCATGAGCGACAAGCACGTTCCCGAGTGAAATTTTTACTGACAGCGCCCTCTGGTCACAGTTTTCAACGGGTAACAGATTTCGGCACACACCGGTTTATTCTGACGGATGGTACCTTGGATAAAATATCACGGTTCATGGATGTTGCCGCAGCCATTTCGTGTATGATTACCGGTAAATAATCTTAGATTATACGGAGGTAAAATAACACACTTCTCTCCTCGGTTTTCTGCTGAACCAGAATGCATTTATTTGCATATGTCCAAATATGGAATGCAGGATGCAGGTAACACATGACATGGGCAGTGTGAGGGCACACCCAAAAGTAACGCTAACACCCCCACTTGCACTCATACTGTACAGTATACAAGCTGTATATAGTAACACAAAAATACAGGCTTGCATCCCTTTTTTTGTTGGATTTACATACCAAACAAGAAACCTTTGAATTTTTTCAGCTTGAACTTTGTCACTGGTTTAGTCATGACATCGGCTACCATCTCTTCTGTGGGGCAATACTCAACAGTCACTTTTCCATCGCTCAGTGCCGATCGAATGAAATGACACCGTATATCCACATGTTTGCATCTTTGACGACACACTGGATTCTTTGATCCACCTTGGTTGTCCTCAAAGATCTGTACAGGCATATACATGCAGTTAATTTACATACTGTCCAACAACTGTACAAGGTACATGCTTTCTTGTGTGGTTACAGTCAGTGCCATATACTGTGCCTCGCATGTCGATAAAGCTACCGTGGACTGTTTCTTTGACTTCCATGAGATCAAAGGACCATTTGCAGAAAGGCTGAAACAATACCCTGTTGTGCTTTTTCTGTCATTTATATCTGACGCAAAATCAGCTTCACAATGTGCCACAAGTTTGAGTTTTTCATTACATTTCTTGTAACATAGCTCCTGATTAACTGTACCCCTCAAGTACCTCATGACATGTTTAACCGTAGACCATAGCTGTTCATTTGGTTTGGACAGATATTGAGATAGTTTAGTAAGAACCGAACTTAGATCAGGTCTAGTACATGTCATTAGATAGATCAAACTACCCACTGCCTCACGATACTTTTTAGGATCAATAGGATCGCTATCACTGTTGTAATCCAATTTCTGCTCTTATGGTGTTGATCTGGGTTTACTATCTAACATATTGAATCTCTGCAGTATTCTCAATATGTATCTTTTCTGGTTTCCCCTTACAGTTCCTTTACTTTGATCGAAATCAATTTCCGGGAAATGTTTGAGCTTTCCCAGATCTTCCATTTTGAATTTTGATGTCAGCATTTCTTTCACATACATCAGTAAATTGTTGTCACTGGCAGCAATGATGAGATCATCTACCCAGATTATTATGATCACTCTGTCTTTACCACTTCGTTTACTGTACACACTGTAATCAGCCAAATTCTGTACTAAATCATTTTCACTAAGATAACATTTTGTTCCAATTTCTTCCTGATTGTTTTAAACCATACAGTGATTTGTTCAGTTTACAGACTAGTTTATTACCACAGTTTGATTTGACTTCAAATCCTTTTGGCTGCTCCATGTAAATCTCACAATCTATCCGAGCGTGCAAGTAAACTGTTTTCACATCCATTTAGTGAAGTTCAAGATCATATTGTGCTGCCATTTGCATCAAGGCTCGTATTGATGTGATATTAGCTGTTGGTGAGAAAGTCTCTTTGTAATCTACACCCATTACTTGACTGTAGCCCTTAGCAACATATCTGGCCTTGTACGTCTCTGTCTTGTCTATATTTCTCTTAATAGAGTAGACCCATCTACCCCCTACTACGTTTACCCTCTGGTAATGTAGTTAGGGTAAATGTATGGTTTTCTTGTAGTGAGCTAATTTCCTCTTTCATGGCCTTAACCCACATCTTAGACTCATTGGAACTCCTTCCAAGCTTACTCAAATGTTTGTGGTAAATCGCGCATTCTGTAACATTAATCAACATTTGTTAGAATCTGATCATCACTCTCCACATCAGATACATAGTCTGTCAAATACTGTGGGGCTCTCCTATTTCTCTTAGGATAACGTGCACATTGTTCATCACTCTCAGTTTGAGCACAACTCTGATTCTCTGTCTCAGTTGTCTTTTCTGGAATCTGATCAGTAATGTTATGTGTTGACTGGGGAGATACATATCTTTCTCCATGAGAATCATCATCTGACATTGTAATTTCAGTCTGTGTCTGATGATCAGCAACACATCTTGTTATGAATTTCACAAGTCTGTGCTTCAGAACCTTTTCTGTGTCTGGATAATAAATCAAATATGCAGAGCTGTTTTTATCATACCCTACAAAAATCCCCTTTTCACATCTAGCATCCAGCTTCTTTTTGTCGTGTTTGTATGCGTAACATACTGAACCAAATATTCTCATTTTGGAGAGATCAGGTTCCTTCCCAGTCAATGCATAGTATGGGGTTTGGTGTATACTGCTATTGTAGCACCTGTTGTGAATTGCTGCAGCATTTATTACAGCATAGGTCCACAACATCTTGGGCAGGCCGCTCTCTAAGAGCATGCATCTTGCCATCTCAAAAAGTGTTAGCCAATTTCTCTCGGCAGACCCATTTTGATGGGGCGAATATGGCGCTGAAGTCTCATGGCGGATACCATTCTTACTTAAAAGAGACTGAAACTCTTTTGGCGTGAACTCTGTGCCATTATCTGACCTGACACACTTTATGCGCCCATAAGGTGCTGTGTCAGCAATGAACTTTTCAGTTGCCCTTGCAGTGTCACTTTTAGCTTTTAAAAAGTAAACAAATACTGCACCTGAGTAATCATCAGTGAATGCTAAAGCATACTTGAAACCTTCTTTAGCTTCTGGGTCAATTGGACCAGCTAGATCTGTGTGCACTAGTTCGAGTGCAGCTTCAGCTCTTGTATCAGGCTCCTGTTTCGGCTCTGTACAAATTTACCCTGTGTACAAATTTCACAGTTTAGGTTAGATTTATCAATCTTCCCTGTTATTTTCATCCATTTCACTACATTTTGCAATTTGGAAATGTCTTCATAATTGCAGTGACCAAGAATTTCATGCCAGGTTTGGATATCATAACATGAGTTACAATTATCACTATTACATTACATTTTATCCAAAAGCGACTTACAAATGAGGACAAGGAAGCAATTTACACAACTATAAGAGCAGCAGTGAGTAAGTGCTATAGACAAGTTTCAGGTGTGTAAAGTCTAAGAAGCAAAGCATTAGTAATTTTTTTTTTCCTTCTTTCTTGAGAGTGGTATAGCGGTATAGCCAGAGAGTCAGTTACAGATTAGGAAGGAAAGTGGAGACTAAATAGTTGAGTTTTTAGTCGTTTCTTGAAGACAGCAAGTGACTCTGCCGTTCTGATGCAGTTAGGGAGTTCATTCCACCAACTGGGCATGTTTAAATGCGAGAGTTCTGGAAAGTGATTTCTTCCCTATTAGGGATGGAATCACGAGGCAACGTTCATTCACAGAACGCAAGTTTCTGGAGGGCACATAAATCTGCAGAAGTGAGAGCAGATAAGAAGGAGCAAAGCCAGAGGTCGTTTTGTAAGCAAACATCAGAGCTTTGAATTTGATGCGAGCAGCAACTGGCAGCCAGTGCAAACGGGTGAGTAGCGGAGTGACGTGCTCTTTTGGGTTCATCAAAGACCACTCGTGCTGCTGCGTTCTGAAGCAGCTGAAGAGGTTTGATAGAATTAGCTGGAAGCCCGCTAGTAGAGAGTTGCAATAATCCAGTTTGGAGAGAACAAGAGCTTGAACAATGAGTTGAGCTGCATGTTCAGACAGGAAGGGTCGGACCTTCTGATGTTATAGAGTGCGAATCTGCAAGATCGAGCAGTTCTAAAAAGTTTAGTTGGTCATCAATCGTTACTCCAAGGCTTTTTACCATTTTGGATGTAGTAATGGTTGCCCCATCCATCTGGATTGAAAAGTTATGGTGTAGAGTCGGGTTGGCAGAAACTTCAAGCATTTCCGTTTTTGCGAGGTTAAGCTGAAGATGATGATCTTTCATCCAGTGTGAAATAGATGTCACCATCACCATCTCCATTTACAGTGTTCAAATAATACAGTCTATTGTACCCATGTATGCAAAATTTTGTACCGTCCTTATGAGTCAGTTTGTCTTGTCTGGAAGCTGATCGAAGCTCCATTTGTTGTTGCGTAGTAGGCCCGTAAAATCTGCAGAACTTTCCTACCATCATCAAGAGATAAACTTTTGTCATTCAGGTACTGGATTAATTCTGCATATGCTTCTTCATTTTTATCAGCTCCTTCTTCATCAGCAGCACGTGCGGAGGCCTCTGATAGCACCATCTCTTTTAATCCTAGCAAGCGCATGTGTCCTAAAAACTTTGTTTCCCAAAGTTCATAGTTTTTCTCATCTCCATCGAAACACAATCTATACCATTGGTTACTCTCATCTCTCCTGGGCCCATAACCTGTTGCCGCAGTCATTTCGTGTATGATAACCGGTAAATAATCTTAGATTATACGGAGGTAAAATAACACACTTCTCTCCTCGGTTTTCTGCTGAACTGTAATGCATTTATTTGCATATGTCCAAATATGGAATGCAGGAAACACATGACATGGGCAGTGTGAGGGCACACCCAATAGTAACGCTAACAACGGAATTGTGATTACTGCTCTAAAATAGATTTATAATATTTTGGAACAGTAAACATGTCAGGCTAAATAATTCAAATGAATCATTGACTTCTGCTGTCTTCATTAGTTTCAAAAACACAGATTTCTTTACAATTTAAAATGACAACTTTGGATGTGTCTTTCTGCTGAAGATACTGTTGTCCTATAAAACAAAAAAAAAATATATATATATATAAAAAAAATCTGAGGAACAGTATTAAAAATGTTGGCGGTTTTAAAACCTTGACTTTTCCAAACCACGTTATACCTGAAAACTTGACTCTGCACCACATCGTCGGACACAACTTCACAGCTATTTTTAAGATTTGTCAAAGCAAAACGTGCCTGAAAAAGTGTTTAAATCAAATATGTGATAAAAGTGCGATTCTCGTTTTTTTGTAATGAAAAAGTAGCTAAATTAGTTGAGCCCGAGAGGTGAACAATGTATAACGTTAAATGTCCTTGGATGTACTTTGTTTCGGGTGACTTGATGTTTTTCTGCAACTTGAGTATATATTAGAAGGCATGTATTAATACCAATTCCTTAAAAGTACACTGACGTGAGCACTAGACAATTTCTGTTATATTAAGTTTACAACATCGCAATTTATTTAGTTACTCTCAACATAAACGTGCATGATTAAGTGTGGTGATTGTTACATTTACTTGATAATAGAAACTAGTCACAAATTCATCACCACATGTTCTTTTGACTCGAGTTATACTTGAAATTAAGGGCTAGCAAAATTTAAAAATTCCTGGTAGCTCTCGAGCCATCTTTCGTTTTTGGTAGCCAGAAATAAATTTAAGTAGCCCAAATGGCATTTGTTATAGACTATAGGAAGATTTCAGATGCAAAACCCTATGAATCCATCAGACCTCTTTTCTTGTAAATGAGCATTTTCTATCAGGCTCCTCTGATTCGGTTTAGAAGTTTCATATTATATGTAATAATAAGGTTATTAGCTAGTAAATAAAATACGTTTTTTTTTTAAATGTGACTGTAGACAATTATTTGATTTTTAAAAAGGTAAATTTTCTTTTGCGTCAAAACCAGCTAAATCTACTTCTTTTTTTTGCAAAAACCTCTAAATTCACCTATTGGGACAAGATTTTTTAGTTGAAAATCACTAAAGATGCGATTAGAAATTATTTTACCAAACATAAAACAGATTACACAAACCACCTTAAATTAAAAATACATAAATCTGTCAAGTAAGTGGCGGTTCATTTCATTGTAAAAAAGCAGAAGGAAAATGAATGAATAATCTGTCAAGTAAGTGAATTAATTAACATTAAAACTGACATTAATAAAGTCTTAACAATCTGTTGTCATTTCTGATATGTGGCATTTAGATTTCCCAAAACATTGCAAACAGTTTAAGCTAAGCTTGGTTAGATTCAAATAATGTAGTGGAAAACATTGTGAAACATCAATATCTGTGCATTGTTCATTATAAAAAGCTTATCAGATGTATAGATAATATGAAGTAATACAAATAATGTATAGGTTTTTTGTACAGTATATTTATCTTTTAAAAAATAGCTTAAATTAGCAAATAAAACACAAGGTCTACTGGGCAAAAAGGGGATTAATTTATTCTCACCAAACTCAAGGTCTTGGTTTGTTGTTTATCCTCATAGCATTCATGTGGGATAAAAGAACTTCATCTTAACTCTGTCTTTCATGAAACACAGTTGCCGTTTTATGTATAGTAAATCAGACACATTCAAAATAGCGTTGCTGCGCAAAAGCACGTTATGAATGCATGCTACACTTCCGACTGTACATTGTGTTTTCTATTTCTTATAATGCACAGAGTTTTGAGGTAAGGGACGTTTTCATTTGCCATTCACTGACAGACGGACAGGCTCCTCTAGTTCATCAAACTCCGTCTTTTAAAATTGAAAGCGGAATAAAGCACTCTCCTCATAAAGCTGGCATATCAGCGCGATGCTACATTGAACACATATGATTCGATTTGCCTCTAAACGCATTATGGCAGGCGCTATTGCATCTGATAATATTTAACTTTTTTTTTTTGATTAATATTTTTTTTAAAAACCAAAGTGAACATTGTTTCAGTTTATATTTGGCAACTATGAAAACTTTCCAGAAGGTTACAGGATAGTTATATTTAAAATAATAACAATAATATACAAATATTTAGAATGTTCCCTTATGGTTATCTTTGGTTATTTAGTATAAAACTTACTACTAACTGTAAAATCTGAATGGTTTTAGTTCTGAGCTGCATCACAGAAGACACTTACATAGTTCACCCAAAACTTAAAATTCTGACATTACTTGCTCCTGCTTTACAATTCAGACCTGTTTGTGTTTCTTTCTCATGTAAAAAGACATTTTAAAGAAAGCATAAAATTTTTTTATGCTTCAAAATATTTTTATCTGTGTTCAACAACAACAACAACAACAACAACAACAACAAACTAAAAGGGTTAGAAAAAAGCAAGGCTGTAAATAGTGAGTGTATTTTCATTTTTGGGTATCTGCCCCTTTAATGGTGCAGTATACAAGTTTGACACCCAGTGGTTGAAATAGGTATTACATTCCTGCATCAAAACAAACACAAGTGCAGGGGTGTCAAATTGAGGAGCAATTAAGAAACCTCCCCTGTCTAAGTATAGTGTTTTCATACCTATAGTTTGAAAAAAGTGAGGAAAGTGAGTCCAGCTTTGTTTAGGTGGAAGTGTCAAATGGTGAAAGAGGAAAGGTTTTGCATGAAAAGGGGAGTTTCAGTACATGCCACTGTGGTCTGCAGCGCATTCTGTGCGACTATGTTTACATGGACATCAGTCATCGAGCTATTTGCCTTAATCTGAATAAAACAATAATATGATTAAGGTGTTTACGTGAATTGCTTTTTGAATGTTCATTTCATGATCCCATTTTACATGTTATAGCACATAATACGATTAACATCATTGCATCACCACACTATCCATTTTCCTCTGGAGTTTCATGTAATTTCGGTTGTTTCATTCTTAATTTGTCGACTTTAACTGCAGTTTGGCACTTTCACTTTCATTCCAGAACATTTCATGCATGCCCCCCATGTAAATCGAGATATTCGATGCGAGGAACTGCTGGAAGAGTGTTTTTTAACATAATTTTTGATACTGCACACCATATGGGAGAATAAAACCCTCCACATTTCTGGGTAGATGCAAACACTCAGTAAGTGCTGTGTATATAAACTACCCTGTCACAAAATATGGCGAAAATCTTACACAACGGTAATTGATTAAGGTGTTTAAATTCAGATAGCAGCATTAACAGCAGATCTTTCAGTCCATAATGTTGAAGTGATATTAATGTACTGTAATTTTATCACTGAAAATATTCATGAAGTCATCACTACTAATTTGCGGTGGGACATTTTGTTCCAAAGATCACCGATTATTTGTTAATTAAGCAATGGTGTTAAATTAAAGTCTAGGATTGTTATGATTATTTTCTATCAGTTTGTGGAGGTGTTCAGCCCTGGCAGATTTTAGAGCCCTCTTGTAGCTGGATGTACTGTCTTTGTACGCAATTCTAAAGACCTCTAATTTAGTTTTTTCAATTGCGTTCCAGGGCACGGTTTGCTGTTTTGAGAGCACAAGTATGACTGTTGTACCATGGTGTAGTTTTATTCTCTCTAGCCTTTTTGAATTTGATGGGTGCCACAGTATTTAGTGAGTTCGAAAAATAGCACCCATACTGCTGGTTATTACATCAAGGCCATTTGCGTTAGCAGGTGCTTTTCAAAATAGAATAAAGAACAGGTAAGTTATTTATGAATTCATCTTTAGTGGATGGAACGATTCTACCAGGGCGGTATGTCTGTGTGGATCTGCTAATATCAGGTAAACACAGCTTGTATAGTACGAGGTAGTGGTCTGTTAAGCGGCCTCTGGCTTTGCTCCTTCTTATCTGCTCTCACTTCTGCAGATTTATGTGCCCTTCAGAAACTTTCCTTCCTAATCTGTAACTGCCTCTCTGGCTATACCACTAACTGCACTCTCTGTCAAAAAAAAAACAAAAAAAAATTACTAATGCTTTGCTTCTTAGACTTTACACACCTGAAACTTGCCTATGGCACTTATTCACTGTTGCTCTTATAGTTGTGTACATTTTGGATAAAAGCGTCTGCTAAATCACTAAATGTAAATGTAAAATGTGAAATTATGTGAATTATTAATTACTAGTCAGACAGAACAAAGCATCCTGGAGATGTTCTCTGACAGGAGTTCAGCTCCAGCCCGACTGGGGTGCAGTCCATCGGCACGGAAAAGCCTAGGATGCTCCCAGAAAAGATTCCAGTTATTGGCAAAGAGCAACTTCTGTTCTTCACACCATGTTAATAGCCATTCATTCAGAGCAAAAAGTCTACTGAACCTTTCATTTCCTCTGCGGTAGGTAGGAAGCGGTCCAGAAACAATGATCTGCGTGGCGGGCGAGGTGCATCGAACAGTCTCGATCAGGCTCCTAAAGTCCCTCTGCAGGATCTCCGTCTGCCGCAGCCCGGTGTCGTTCGTGCTCTCGCCAGCGTTCAGGTTATCAGGTACCGGGAAAGCAGTGAGTGCGTACGTTGTCACCTTTAGTGGAAAGCGGTTCTCCGTGGAGATCTCGAACACGGGAGGAGGAGTCGTTCTGCCCCCGAGACTTAGTATGCACCTTACGCGGTTGCACCCATGAGCCGTGGCAGGCGGGTGCCTGAGTGAACGACCCCTGGACGAACCGCGTCCTCAGTGCGCTGGGCATGGATAGAAAAAACACGTGAGGTTGAGGTGGATGGAGTGTCGAGATTGTATCGCACACTTACCTCAGATGAGCGAGCCGCAGCACGGGGCACACAGAGAAAGGCCCGTTGTTTCCAGAGTTGCGCTCACTTCATCTCCAGATCGCGTATCTGGCACTCGACTGCTTCCAGCTCCAATGCCTCCATCGATGCTTCTCCTGCACTCAAGGATAGACACACAAGCGACATTGTACAGGGTGACGAGCAAAGACAGTTAGCGAAATAATAAGTGAATGAAAAAAGTCAGTAGCTTTAGCTGACTAGCTGTGCTAGAAAGCTAAAGCTACAAGCAACAAGCGGATGCTCGAGGGACAGAACGTTTAAAGTAGATTTGTGTGTATAAATGTATTTAGGGTTTGTTCACCCTAAGGAGGAGAAAATTTAGCAAATGTGGATGTATTTTATGATAAAAGATGTAAATTGCAAATCTACACGCCGAAGCTCCAAACACACAGCAAGGACCGTAACGGCGACGCTGACGTCTCTCGAGCATGCACATCCAAATGATTTAGTTACTAAGTTTACAGTACGTTAATATCACTACAATATTATTGACTGAAAGATCCGCTGTAAATGCTGCTCTCCGAATGTAAACATGTAAACACCTTAAACAATTACCGTTGTGTAGGATTTTCACTGTGTATGATTTTCACCGCATTTGGTGACAGGATAGTCTAAGCACACAGCTGTTTGACACTATTCTTTGCACCTACCGAGTCTCTGAATCTACCAAGAAATGCTGAGGTTTTTTTTTTCTTCCATTCGGAGTGCGGTATCAAATTCCATAGAAACTACACTCTTCCAGCAGTTCCTCTAATCCAATATATTTTTTTGTCATGGGGGTATGCATGTCACACCTGAAATGACATGAAACTGGAGGAAATGTGGATAGCGTGGCAATGATGTTAATGAAATTATGTGCTATAAAATGTAAAACGGGATCATGAAATTAACATTCAAAAGGAGCTCATGTAAACACCTAATCATATTATTGTCTTCTTCAGATTAAGGCAAATAATTCGATTACTGATGTCCATATAAACGTAGTCACGGTTTATTTCCCCTGTATCTGTGTTTGTGTTGCCAGTGTGAAAATCAGCTTTAGTTCACTTGATGAAACCCCTTTTCATGCCAATCCTTCCCTCTTTCACTAGTCAACACTCCCAGAACGCACTCCCAATTTTTTGTTTATTTTTTTCCTTCTTCTCAAACTAGAGGTGTTGAAACACCCTGCTGAGACATGTTTGAGGTGTTTTGGTCCATTTAGAAACTTTGTCTTGTGAAAGCAATCTGCACAAAGAACAAAGAGCAACATTGTAACAAATTTAATCCCAGTTTCGGAACAAAACAATTGATGAGTGAAAGCACCCTAACTGTTGCACAGTTTATATGGACCAGTTTCTTTATCCAGATCCTGTTTGTGTTCTCTCTTCTACACAACCTGTAAGTGTGATTAAAATGGTTGCCTCATTCTGTGTAGTTTGCAAAATATCTATTTAATTGTGTGTTGTAAACTGTAATCACTCAGCGCTGCTTGTAATCACTTATCTATTGTAGATCAGGGCTTGTACCGTATCTCTTAGGTTAAATATTTACCACATTCAAAACCATGTTTAAAAAGCAGTACATGCTTCCTTTACTTAAAACCGTTTCTGAGCGCATAATCTGTTAGTTGTTGCTATGACCACCATCAGCTGTTCCTACACACGCATGGTGTGGTTAATTTGTAAAATAGTTTAACTTTGGCCATTGTGTGGATCAATACTGAATGTGGATCATTTTTATTACTTGAGGTACTCTGGCTACTTCATAACTGTGGTGGGTAGTTCTCTCCATCTCACACTGAACCCAGTCGACCAGTCACAACAGACTGGGTCATTGGACCATGCAGCGCAGATTAGCGTCACACAACGGATTGCTTTGAGAACAAATTAATTGCTCAACAAATCATATGGGAGTCGTTGGGATAATTAGCTAAAAACAAATGCATATTATAAGACAATGACAGTGTTGTTGACCTTGCATGCATATCAGCTTGTTGTTTGAGACCCCAAAATCAAAATATAACCTTTTTTTTAATAATGCTTAATAGTGGCTCTTTAAGACTTTTTTGACCATTTTAAAATGGTAAAGCTTTAGGCTGATCTGCTTCTGCGATAAGAATGCAACACTTATCTAATCAATAAAATTTTTATGTACCATTTTTGTAGAACAGATTAACACTTTTGTCGTAAACACAAATGCTAAACATATTTACTAACATATTTGCTAAACAAATCAGTGCTCGTTCACACGCTTGTGAAATATTTGGCATGTTAAATATCTGGACTTCAACAGCATGCAGTGTGAATGACTTATGACTGAAAAACATCAATGGTGACCAAAAGTCAGTGGGAAAGCAGGGGTCCGTTCTTTGTATGTGGATTACTCAATTAGCTGAATTTGGTTATTGACAATTGGACATGATCCAGGATTGTTTCGTTCTTCAAAACTTCTTTGAGATTTGTTGTCATAGCAACAGGTCTGATAGCTCAAACCTGCTTAGGAGCAGACTAATTTTTTTTATATAAACAGGATTAGATTGGCCTTTTCAAGGTAATACTGAAAATATGTACCAAATTCTTTCAAAAAAAAAAAAAAAACAAACAAAAAAAAAAAAATTGATATAGATAAGCTTAAAAAGTATAGCAATTAAAAATATGCAGTCTGTGTTCCAAAAAAAGTACAAAACTGTCACGGGGTGTTCTCTCCCCAAGGGGTTCAAAGAGAACGTATATTATTATGGACTTTTTAGTTGCAAACGCGTAGTATTTTAAGGTACCAGCTTCAGTACAATTTGTGTATAAAAACAGACATGCACAATATTAGCCAGATATTAGTTATAAAGATTAAAAGATCCTTGATCTGCCAAATCATCTTAGATCATTTACGCAAGGTATGAAGAACGGACCCCTGGATACAGGTCAAAACAATAAAATACAATAGGGCATTTAAATGGTTTCAGTTAAAATCTGAATATTTCTATTGCCCATTCAAGTACACAGCAACTTTTGAAAGCAGTTGTTAGATTTTACAAACAATACTATTATCATCTCCCAGTAATATACAAAAAGCACAATTTAGTAAAAAGGATTTTACATTCAGTCTGTGTAAATGTACATGACAACCAATAAAAATTGTAGACTACAGAAATGCCTTTCTTTAAGGAACTGATTTGTAGTGCATTGACATGGGAACATACATTTTATTGTTTAATAGGTTACTAATTATGTTTGCAATTTCGTATTAAATTCTGTAGATAAAAAATGGCAATTAAAATTAGTATTTTCATGCCAACAATATATTTCCCACTGGAATGTAAAATATCTGTAAAGAAGGATTGGAAAGAACTATTGTACAATTCAGTGTATTTAACTTTCTTTTCAGAGCTGTTGCGCAGCTGTTGGAACGGGAGCAGAGGAAACCTAGTCCACAAGCGAGGAGTTTGCAGCCATTGTGGCAAAATCTTTTTCATGTCAGAGACTGAGCACTCTTGCAGTTGTTTATGTCATCACCTCTTCTCCAGACAGAAGATACCCAAAAAGCCTATTCAAGAGCTTTTTATCTTGCTGATAGTGCCTCAGAACACTTAAAATGTCTGTCAATGTCAACCGCAATATGTCAGACCAGTTCTATCGCTATAAGATGCCCCGTCTGAGTGCTAAGGTACTGAGTGCTGACAGTTTGCTGAAGTTAAAAATTAAAGACTTTGTTTACTCTGTGCTTTACTGTTGGACAGATTATGTTTGGCGAACATTCTGTATTTAGAGGCCAAGCAGCAAAGCTGCGAAGGCACCTTTTGTTATTGTTCCAGTTCTGCTTCTTGTTCTTCTTCTCCTTCTCCTTCTTCTTCTTCTCCTGCTCTGATTTGAATGGCAGCTTATATAGCGTTTGCTCAAATTATGAAGTTTGGCACACTGAGAACAGCCTCATTATTAACCACAACAAAGTTGGACCCTCTAACGCACTCTTTGTTGTGCTGCCACTCATCCAAAGCTGCAATTTTGAAATGCTAATAATTTTTTAACTGTAAGATGCAGAATCAATTTACATATGACAATTTAAATTGACACAACTTAAAAAATCATAAGGTTTAGTTGTTTTTTCCCCTATTTTTAATAGTTTGGAAAACCTACTCTTTCGAACTCGTCCTAGATGGTTCGTTCAATTTTCACCAAATTTGCCTCAGATCATAACTACACCATGCTGGCTAAAAGTTATGGAATTGAAGACCATTACTTAAACTGTTGTCGAATAAGATTGTCAAAGTGACTTTCTGAGACGAATGATATAAAATTTTCCCATGTTTGCCATTTTGTGTGTCAGCCATTTTGAATTGTCGAAAAAATCCTATATTTTACAAATGCATTGTTATCGTCACAAAAATTGGTATGCATCTTCAGCAAGTTTTGGAAAAAAAAGGTTAATTTGGCTCAATGATAGAGGGCAATGTCTACATGAACCATAGCAAACCTGAAGTCTCCAATTCGAACCCTCTTGTGCCACCATTAGTTCAAAGTTTAACATGTTTGTAAAATATAGCATTTTTTCATAAAAATCCAAATGGCCGATGCCCAAAATGGTTGACCTGGGAAAATCGGACAACATTTGACTCGGCATTCTCTGCCGAAAGTTCTTCAGACCATGCTGGCAAAAGTTCAATGTTGATATGTAACATGTTTTTTTGTTTAGGTTTTTTACATAAAATGCTATATTTTGCAAACATATTCATGTAAAATTCCAAAACATGTTGTGCATCTTTGACATCATGCCCTGAAAGTACTCAAAATATCATGGAGAAGCGCCACCTTGTGTCCAAAAGTTATAAGCAATTATAAAAATGCTAAAACTTTTTCTAAACTTTTCTCATTGACATGACACTTGACAAGACCATTGGTACTAAATATGCCAAAAATCAACTAAACTTCCTGTCTGCCATTTTGTTTTTGATTGAAAACCAATTTTCTTTCTTTTTTTCCTGTCTCTCCCTCACCAAATTTAACTCAGATGTTCTTCAGACCATGCTGGCAAAAAGTTATGGAATTCGTGTTGATAGGCAAAACGGTTTTCGTTTTCAGCATGGACAAATGTGGTAGCACGATGTCAAAGACCCTCTGAGGCTGTTATTCTGCAATGTTTAAACATATTGACGCTGAATTTTAGGTGTGTCATCAGCGCCTCACTAACCACAACACCTAAATTTGGGAACAGCAGTCACCTATGGCCCGTTTCCACTGAGTGGTACGGTACGGTATGGTTCGGTTTGGTACGCTTTTATGGCCGTTTCCACTGTCAAAAAGCGTACCAAACCAAACCGTACCGTACCACTTTTTCGGCACCCTTTCGAAAGAGTCCCAAACACGAGAAAGGGGACCAAAAGGGGGAGCCACACGCGCAGCTGAACCCTATTGGTTTACAGAGATACGTCATTCGCTTACGCAACAAGCCAGAATGAAAACAAAAAAACCGCCATGTTTGAAATACACAGCGAGAGATTAAAGCGGAATTGTAAATACATATAATAATGAGCCATGATCGATCTGGGCTCAAAAAAACCTTGTCGTCGTCTTGATGAACAGCCACAAATCCAAGAAGAAGAGCAGATTTACCCTGTGCCTCGTAGTTTTTTACGAGCCAGTCTGAGGCGTGTGCGGTTTCGCTTTCTTCCTTGCGCTCGCACACGTCTAACATTATATCTGAAATAACAAACTTCTTGAGCTGATGATAATAACCTGCGCTTGATTATTGACGTGCTTTTGAAACCCAATCCTGTCAGACACTGACAAACGCGAGAGTGAAGCGCGAAAAAACAAAGGAGAAGCTGGAAAAAAAGGAGCAAATTTTTCAGCAAACACGAAGAAAATGCCATGTTTAACTAACTTATTATCTTCACATTTTGGACTAATATGAGCCGGGAATAACAGAATTACTCTCTAACAAAGGCTACATGTGCTGCTGAAGATTACAGACACCGAAAAGAGGTTTTTACTGACTGTAGGCTATAATTTGTGTTGTTTTGAACCTAAATACCGGCGAAATGTCTGCTATATGTAGTTCTTCTGTAGTTGGGAACATATCGGAGACTGTAAGGGGCTGTATGTGTTTATATATGTTCATTTATTTAGTTATTTAATATATTTACAGACGTTACAGTAGGCTGTTTCGCACTGTCTTTGATCTGTAGTTATAATCAACTCATGTTCATTGAAAAGTTAGTAATAAACATTTCTACACAAGTATTTATGTGTGTAAAGCATCTGTTTTGTGAGAAGTGCTTCTCATATGATATGTAAGTGACCCGTACAGCTTTATTGTAGACATTTCCTCGAGCAAGAATGACGTCGACTGAAACTTTCTGTCATACACCACGCCCACCAAAAGGGTACCCTTTTTAGTGGAAACGCAAGCATGATAAGGGTGACCCGTACCAAACCGAACCGTACCGTACCGTACCAGTGAGTGGAAACGAGCCACTAGTGGTCACTAACCATTTGACCTTGCTCATTATGGATCTGAAATGCTCAGCCCCTTAATTTCTGCTTGCAGCTGTATTTCAGATTTGGTATTTTACTATCTTTTCTAATATCAGTTATAATCTTTTGAGAGCTATTTAGGTTTAATATTTTAGTTTATCTATCTAATATTTTATCTTATTTTAACCTCCTTTTAATTAACAAAAGGGTTTTTAATAGTTTTAGCTTGGGAGTGTTTTACTGCTCACAATGCAGTCTGCGAATATCAACTATATAGAAGTATTACAAAGTGTTTTTGTATAAAACCAGTTACTCTAGTTCTCTTAAAGGGGTGGTCCAGAGTGTATTTTTAAGGCTTGGTTGTGTTTATAAGCTGCAAAGCAATGCGTGTGCATACTTCATTTGTAGAAAATCACGTTATTTTTTCATATATCTTTATTATGTACAGATACTGAGCTAACATGAAAGCGTTTGTCATATTTCCTAGTTCCTCTGAAAGGCGCGCACTCAATAGGCTCTGATTGGACAGCTAACATAATGTGCTGTGATTAGCGGATCAGCTCCATGTCACCAGGAAAAGCGCCACGCCCCTACATGCATACACTTTTGCACTGTGCAAACACTGCCAGTCAGAATAGCTGTTCAGTTTGTGCCTGAATCAGAATGTGAATGACACAGTGGACACAGCTGAACTTACGCCTGCTCTCTAAAATAAAATCTGACAAGTGTGTTCATATATATTCGGAATAAGCATGTTTAAGTAATAATAAATGTTCACATATCTTTTGTGAGTTTGTTATTAGAGATGTATAAGCACTTCTCTCTTTGTGTGGTGTCTTTTGGAAGCCCAAATACAGAAACAGAACAAGCTCTTTGGAAATGGCAGCGTTTGTGATCTCACTAGCCCCAATGTATTTTTTTTTGTAGTCCCCAAACTTCGTTTGGTGCAGGCTTTGCTAAGCTAACTCTGTAAAAGCCAATGTCTCCCTTGCAATGAACTTTGAGCATATTACATTCAGAGATGTTGTTTATGTTTACACAGCTACATTACACATGAACTAAAGTTTAAAATTTTATCTTAGTGGACCATCCCCTTTAATGCAATTAAATTAGAATTTGTTGAGGCAATTTGAAGTCATTAAGGCAATTTATGTTTTTAAATGGACATTTAGCATTTTTATCTTTGTTGCAGATTAATAGATTGAACTTAATGAACGAGTACATCATGAATCCTTCTTCCAAACCATGTTTTTGTCAATTTCGTCTAAGTCCTTTCTATGTCTTTTAGCATGTTAACCCAAAGAAGCAGACCATTGGAAGCTCTTGCAAGGCTTGTGGTTATCAGGGAATGCTGGATACTCGGCACAAATTGTGTACATTCATACTCAAAAGTTCACCTGGTGAGTGGTACCGTTGTTGAATTGTTGACAGTTGAAATTTCTAATTTAGGCAGATACATATGTGTAGGGCTGGGTATCAAATTTGTTAATTTTTAGGGGCTAACTGATTAAACAAAACCAAAAACATTCTTTTACATATTTTATTTAAAATTTTTAGGTTTGTAGGGATGCATCCATTGACCAATTTAACTATTAACTGTGCTTTAATTCATCATGGTTAATAAATTGTAAAGTCCTTGCCACGCTGCATTTCTCTTGTCCTCAACTGAACTATTGCAACTGAACTATTAAACAAAGTTATGCCATTAGTGTGACAGCTTATAGAGACATAGAGGCTATTACCAGCAGTGCTCATAACTTCCTGTAAGTTCAACTGCAGACAGCACTTGATGTGCGTACAGGCGAAGTGGAGTTAGATTTGTCCGGAGGGTAAGAAACACACTGTTTATGGTGTTAGATCATACTCTCCATGCCAGATAAATAAGATACTTAATAAAAAAAATGAGATTGTTGCAAGGATTCTTAGATCCTAGTTAGATTCTTCTATGGCATAGCCATTCTTTCATCTATTTATATCTGAACGCCAACTTTTGCAATTTTAAAATAAATTAAAACATGAACTTTAAAGTGATTTTATATTGCCGCACATTAAATTTATAGATGAAGAATGTAACTCGCAAGTCAAATAATTGAACATCATATTATTCCCTCCCTACATGTTAATACTTATTTTATTTAGGTGGATGTTGGCAAGATTTTTGTATTTGCACTACATACCAATTAATTAAGGACTGTATACTTAATTTTATTTATAAAGACAGGCAAGGAAATGTTTTGCTTAAAAGATGCTCTAGTTTCAAGATGCTGTGTGGGTAATGTAAATATTAAATAATGCTTGAAAGTAATATATTTTGTGTTTACATGTATCTATCAGGAACTTGTATTGAATTTAAACTTTTGGAATCTGTTTAATTTGTTTGAGTGTTTTTGAACAAAATGGTGTGTGTTTGGTTGTTTGTCTGGTTGAAATGCAGAGAGTGAAAGCAGTTGTGTGAAAGAGAAGAAGGAGAAGAAAAAAAGAAAGAAGGATAAGGATAAGGAGAATGGCTCTGGAAGTGGCGAGGCTGTGAACCATAATGACATTGATGCACCAGATGCTGTGGTAAGAAAAAATCATTAGCATACATGCTTTATAATTAATGTATATGTGTGTCTGGAGTGTATACATGTATGTACAGAGGTATGAAAAAGTGTTTGCTCTTTACTGATTTGTAATTTTTTTTTGCATGTTTCACACTTTTAATGTTTCAGATTTAAAAAAACTTCATAACACTGTGTTGGACCACCTAACAACTGGTTGGACCACCCTTAACTGCACCCTTAACAATAATTGGCAAAGCTTTAGTATTACACTAAAAGATCAGAGAAAACCAAAATCACATACCTCCCTCATCTAAAAAGACACATTTAAACATCAGGCATAAACAGGAATGTCACATTTCTCCTTGTCTATTTTAGACCAGATCGAACAAAACGCATCTGAGCTGTAAGCAGTCAAATGTCAGAAACAAAATTATTTAGTAACTGTTCATCGAGTAAGCTGTGATTCGACACCTGCTGTTCGATAATTCATAAATAACATTTGACCGGGGACATAGTTTCAATCTCAGAAAACATGCATGTGACTTTGCACCTTACTTGAATTTATTTTCATATGACATGGATGTTTTAATGCAAATAATCTGAATAAGGCTGCACAATATTTTGAAAAATTATCATTATCGCAGGTGGGTTCGTGCTATACTTATACCCTACCTTATATTTACCCTAATATATATACAGATGTTACTACTTCAATGTGTTCCTTATGGCGCCATTCATACCGCGGCGACAGCGGTACTTGGTGCGCCAGCAGCTTTTGACCGCTGGGTGGCAGTTTAACCACAGATATTCAGCTTTGCCTTTCCACAACACTAAACAGACTTTTCTGTGCGTACCTTATGTGATCAGATGTGTTCAATTAAAATATAATTTTGAGTTAGTTTTCTTAGTAATAAACATGATCTTATGCTCGCTCAGCGCGCTTCAAGTTTTGCCGTTGTGTGCTGTGTGCTCGAGCGGAAAAGCGTGTTACTTCTGTTTCATTGTTCAGTCAAATGAAAGCACTTCTGTTGAGGTGACAGCGGGGTTTGGGTTGTCAATGTGAGTATTGCAAACTTTTAAAGATGGAGGAGAGTACTTGTGGTCGCTGTTTCAAGTTATCCAGAGTTGTATTTATAGATCTTGAATATTACAATATTATTAAAATTACAATTATAACATCGACAGCAACTCGACTCGCGCACACCAGCTGATTCAGTCGTTTTCTAGTGACATACAAAAGAGTGCAGGGCTTCTTTTTTTTGTCAACCATAAAAGGCAGAAAAATAAGTGTTAAATGGACAAACACGTCGAACCTCCAGAGCTGCGGTCATGTCACCCAGCCCATGAAATGCGGAGCCAGCTCCGGTGTCATCTACTGAACGCAAATGCCCAGCTAGTCCAGCCAGGTATGGCAGAGAGGCCTTTTCAAAAATGGCCAAATACAAAAGAGAAACTGATAAATAGTAGACGTTGATGAGAAATGGAGCAGCATATTTGGTAGTTAAAAACGCGCCGCTCCGCGATGTAGAGCTGGTTTCCGAGAAATGCAGGCGGCGGAGCAAGATACCCTCTTTGCCACGGTTGCGAAAAAGTATCTGCATGCGCTACAGGCACACGTCTCAGTGCTGCTGGAAACATTGTAATCTCAAATAAGTCTCCGCTTAAACCGAACAAAGTCAACATGTTAGTTTTTCTGGCAAAGAATTTAAAATATGAATAGAAAACAAAAGGCGGAGAGACGCAGTTTTTTTTCAACATCTGACTTATGTTGTTACAAGCCTAAGCTAATATTTTTGTTCTTCGTTACTATTTATTATTATTGATTAGTATTTGTGAAGTTTCTAAAATGTAACGTTTACTGTTTCAAGCAGTTAAAGTTATTTCTATTTAACTAGCCTACATTATTATAGGCTGTATTGTGTTGTTTTATCAACGAAAGTTAAACAACAAACATGTTCGTTTGTACGGATATTTAGCATAATACTTTGGTCTTTTTTGATTTCTTATTGTTTTACATGAAATGTAAATTAAATTAGGTAGGCTACTTGGGTACAGGGGCGTAATTTGTTGGTAGTATACCGAGGAATGCTTAGACAGTGAATATTGTCATCATTATTTAAAAAAATTATAAATAAATAAATAAATAAATAAATAAATAAAACACCTTACGGAAAGGATGAAATAAAGGAAAAGCATGCTCTTAATCATTCTTCATAATCTGATTCGGAGCTATACATGCAATAAACTTATATTGCGCCGACAAGAACAAGCTCTAAAAGGTAAAGTCTAAAGCCAGAGGAGTTATTGATATTAATGTTAGTTGTTAATATGACCGTAAACACTGCGTTGTATAATTAACGCCGTCATTGTGTCGTGTCTGCGATTTTTTTTTTTCTCGTTGAAGAACAGAAAATTCATGTTATCGCCGTCTTCCCAGCCAGGTTTTCATCCGTCATTGTGTCGTGTCTGCGATTTTTTTTTTCTCGTTGAAGAACAGAAAATTCATGTTATCGCCGTCTTCCCAGCCAGGTTTTCATGCACAGTTTCCGTTTTTGTTTCTTCTCAAACAATAAAGTTTCGCTATAGCAGGCCCGGCGGCAGGATATCATAAATGAGGGCGCAAGGGCGCAATCCCATTGCACTTGACGACTGAATTTGGTCCTTTCTTGTTCCTTTTATTTAGGCTATTTATTCATTCATTACCGATATAGTCCTACTTTTTATAATAATAATAATGCAGTTTCGCTATTACCGATTTTATTAATGAAGGCAACGATACCGTTTACATTAATGCAGAAAGATCATGGTTTAAGCACCAAACAAGTGGTTTAAATTATGTTAGTCTCCTTATTTCTTTTCGTTTTATTTTAAATATTATAAATGTTTAAAGTTTTAGGTAAAGACGTCAAAATATGCCCACACATGCAAGCTAAACTAGATCATATCTGAGTCACCACGCTTTATTACCCAACCAAAATCATCGAGGAAAAAATAAATGTTTTAAATTAAATTATATTTAAATGTTAAATTAAATAAAAAAAAATGAATTTAAATTTTAAATGCCATTTAAAAATATTTGCTAAAATTAATGTGTTACTTAGTTACATTTTTAGGCATTAGCCAAACAGAAAGCCTGTCTACGGTAAATCCACACGCACTAAATAGCTACCTTTTTCTTTTATAACACTGTAAACATAACTTCGCAGGTCGATCATCTTCAAACGCAAAAGGCATTTTTAAGTGTCCTAACTTGACTGCTGCTATAGAATGGAGATGTTTTTTTTACATAACTTTAAACGTGTGCTTTAGCTATGTCAAAATGAAAGCAAATTTCTTTAAGGGTTCTGCGTTTTGTCAATTGTATAGCTTAATAATAATAATAATAATAATAATAATAATATAATAATAATAATATATAATAATAATAATGGATATAACAAATTATAATATTATAGTATAGACATTTTACTAGGCTACTTTAATATCAATCCCTAACTGAAAAACTAATGTGAAAATGACTGGCAGCTGTGCTAAAATTAATATAATGGCAAATTTCTTCTGCGTTTTTTCCCTTTATAGCTCAATAGTTTTATTCAAAGAATTAGTTAGCAAAACATGAAATAAATTAAGCTGCGTGTCTTCGTGATATCCACTAGTCCAGTTTTCTCCAGTGTGAGTTTAGAGTGCGCCTCCACCGCATGCGCATTTATGCCTGCACCAGATCAAAGCAGGTGTAAAGTCCAGCACAAAGCGCTGTTAGTTGTGCGTTCAACCAGCAATACCCGCTCCACTGTCTACAACACACAAATACTCGAACTCTTTATTTGTGGACTTACTTTTGATAATAGGCTATATCATTACCTTTACCCTGATTCTATTTTTATTTTTATTATTCTATTTTTTTATTTTATTTTCTTTGTGTTATATCCATAATTGTTTGCACTACTGCCCTTTTTGCACTGTCTTTGTCCGCAGTGACGCTGCACTGCTTTGGCAATACGAATGTACAGTTATTTGTCATGCCAATAAAGCACCTCAAATGTGAAAATAGCCTAGGCAACAAATAACAAATCGGAGTCTAATAATAAAATAAATGCCATTTTCATTTTCATACATGTGTGGGTTTTGACAATATGTGTTTAATTAAGCTATAAAGATTAGCCTATCAGATGAAATGCATAGTGAAATATTAAATAAATGTCTCATTTGCTGAATATTTAATTAATCTATATCTTTAATATTTTTAAAATCACCTCGCTTTGGCCCAGAGAAAGAGGCGCGCGGCACCAGCGGACCTGTGCTTTCCCAAACAAAGACGTACAGTAACTTGCAGGTGAACTATGCATAGTTTTGGGGGGGAAAGAATATAGTGATGAGTGTTTCCCAAAACCCTTAGTTTCTCTGTCGCAGAACCATCATTTGAATCACGTCACTATTAACCCTGCTTTTATTTATTAAATGCTTCCCAACGCCGCATTTCTGTTGCGCGAAAAAAAGCTGCTGCAAATAAACATTTATTTTAGTTATGCCAATGCCATTTTAATAGTTTCATTATAGTAGTTGCTGGTGTGCTTCATCTGCGTGATTTTGATTTGACATTCTTCCGCTAAACTTGCACTGTCTTGGCGTAAATGGGCTGTGAACTGTTGCTATTGAGGCTGAGGCATCAAGGTGTTAATAGGCTATAGTTCTCTCTTCAACTTTCAGGTTTGAGGTGGGGGAAGAAGTGGCAGAGGCAATTCAAATGTACCATCTCTAAATTAAAAAGGCCACTTACGCGGCATCTGTGTGTAAAGATTATTACCTTATTTTTATTTTATTACTATTATTTATTTATTCATTTATTCATTCGTCATTCATTTTCTTTTTGGCTTAGTCCATTTATTAGTCTGTAATTGCCACAGCGGAATGAACCGTCAACTTATCAAGCATATGTTTTACGCAGAGGATGCCAGGAGGGCCAGCTGGGGCTTCGGGACGGAGTGAAAGGAGAGGCGGACTTTGCCCCGAGTCTGGGAAAGATGGCTTGCCGTCATTACACTAGTTTTCCGATGGCACACGAGTTACATGCGCCAAACACATGAACAAATAAATTAATAAATAAGGGAAAGAAAACATCTAGCCTTATAGGCTGAGTTCTTTTTGATTTTAATCGCCGTTAAGTTTCCGTTTTAAATGTAAGGCTGTTGCATAAAATAATAAAATTGCATAAAATAATACAATTTTAATTTATAAGTGACTTTGCTGCGTCCCCCTTGATGTTTCAAAAACGCATAATAATCTATACACCATATTTAAGACACTTAAATAGTCTACTTAACACTTTCCTTAAGATCACAGAATAATATGCAACATCTAATTCCGGGGAAGTTCTGGGGGCAGGGTTTGCATGCAGCTAGCCCGACAGTGAAAACGCGACATGATTTCGGCCTCACTGATGCCCATTAACACCTGACAGACAAGCTTTTGGTTATGAGAAGGGGGAAGGGGTCTCCACTCTTAAGTGTTTTTCACAAACATGAATACACAAAATCCAAAACTCCGACATAGGACGGATGGCGTAACAAAACCTATGCGTTTAAGAACGAAACCGCATTAAATATGGGGCCTTATGAAAATGAATGTTTCTATGCACAACAACTTCTGAACTGAACTAGGCTACCTGTTAGGGGTGGGCGATATGACCTAAAATTAATATCACGGTATTTTTCATCTTTTGAACGGTGACGGCATAATATCATGGTATTACTTTCAATAGCAAAATATACATCTCAAGGAAGAACGGACAAAAGAAGTCTCACTTCTATCACTCTTTAAAAGTTTCGGTTTGGGTCATTGTAAATGCTCAGTCTCGTTATGAGCTTATCTTCATTTCTCTGTGTTGGTGGAATAAAGCAGGCGAGTCAGCCGCACCAATTTATGAGCAGACAGAGCAGGATTCTCATGATGACCACCGGCGCAATACCGCTCTTTGTTATGAGCTGTAGTTTCAGTGTAAACTTAGTAAAGGTGAGTTTCTTTGGCAATGATGTGTACAGTGTTAGATTTTATATTTAGCGGACATTTGCGCTGAACACGCGGTGAATGCAACGCATCGAGATTCGGGCACCTTCTCCGAAAACACTCGATTGATCTCAGCTGGTGGATCAACATTTACCTCATGTCATGATCGCTGCCATCTGCGCCATTATTATTATTAAAACTTTAAGTGAGGTTTGCAAACCTGTGCACTTTTCACTCTTCAGCTGTTTGCACTTCCTGCAGTAACAAAAGCTCCCTGTTTATTATATTCATTATATTGAGACACACAAATGCTCCCAAATATTATGAGGGCGCATATTTAAATTTCGGGCGCTCATGCGACCAAAATGGTTGCAATTTCGAGCCCTGTAGTATAAGGACATGTATTCAGACCACAACTGATCGTTTGAAGAAAATTGAATGCCTTATTATTTAGAATTAGCTATTATTGATGTAAATGCAGCCGTTCAAGCCGCGCAAAATTGATTTATTACGGTATTGACGGTATTAGAAAATCCATGTAGTGGCGCAATGTCACACCGGTGAGGACGATGACGATGGGTTAGTAATTATATTATAACTGGTTATGTTCAGGTCAATGAAATAATACCTTTAATAAATAAAATATGTTTGTAAGAACGTGGTGGGCCAGTGATTCCGTTGCTGTCATCAGTGGTTTAATCAGCTCAGGAGAATTCTGCTTTGCATTTTTCTATGCATTACTAACATCACTAAACCAGACATTTGTTTTATAAGTTCACCAATATTCGCAGAGATTCAGCAGTTTTTTTTCTGACGCGTTTGCCAGTCAGTGAAAAAAAATAACCGTGGCCCTGTTTGCAGGCATTAATATTCGTTTTTTCGTCAATCTGATGCAACTTTTATTATTTTACAGGACGTTAAAATGCAATTAAAAGTTTCAAATCAATTAAACTCAATTTATAGAAAGGCTAGCCTATTTTATGCATTAAATATAACTAATTTCCTTTATTTCTGATTAGACCATGCATTTTAGACTATTTTACAATTGTAATATGTGCATATGCTTTTTTTAAATAACATTCGTTTAACAAATATTTTAGCACATCGAAATTAATTAAGTGACCTGTTTTTTTTTTATTAAAACCTTTATGCAAAAGGATCAGAGGATAAATTATCGTAGGATAAACGTATATGGAAAAACACCAATTGACGGGCTCTGCTTTCGGTTTTAAAAGAATCAAGCAGCTTTAAAAAATATAATTTGCTGAAGAGAAATGACAGGAAAAAAAGAAAGAAAAAGATTAAATATATAGTGACTGTTAAAAGAACATTTCTCTTTAATTATTCTTTCGACTCCGAAACATCAGCTAAGATTATGATGAATGACGGAGTTTCTCTATTGCCTGCTTCAGCAGTGCCTCCCGGTCCTGCAGGTTATGAACGAGGAGGCGGAGAGAATGCGCTGTTTAGTTTCGGCTTGATATATTTAAATAAATACTAACACCGAACTGCTTTATAGCTCAAAAAGTTAAACTAAAATGCACAACTCTTGTTGGTTGCACCCGCGGGATGCACAATGAAACGCGCCATTATTTTAATTCTATATTCGTGAAGAATGAGCCATGAGATTGAGATTTTTGAAGGTGCTCTTTAGCGGCGAAGTTCCTGGCAGAGTAGCGAGTGAAAAAATGTGCATAAAGAAATTGGACAAGAGGAATAACATTTTAAATTATATAACAAGCATCTTATTCTTTCTAATCCTCGCCCAGTTTTAATACAAGTTGTGTTTATTTAATATTTGTGGCTGGGAAGTTTATTAAGAATATATTTATAATTATATATAATGAAATAAATACATAATTATATATATATATATATATATATATATATATATATATATATATATATATATATATATATAGAGAGAGAGAGAGAGAGAGAGAGAGAGAGAGAGAGAGAGAGAGAGAGAGAGAGAGAGCAAAAATATTTTTTATTATACTTTTAGTGATCTGCTTAAGGTAGGTCAATTTATTTTTTTTGCTTTTGATGAAGCAGCATTCAACTTAAGCTCTTTAGACCATGCCCCTGACCGTTTCTCAGTGTTTCGCCACAATATCTTTAAATAAATTATTTATTTAGGCATATTTTCATTATTCGTTTATTATTATGTACAATAATTCAGACATAAAATAAGATAGTAAAATAAATCAACAACGAAAATGTAAATAAAAACATAAATGAAAAAGTCTTGTCTTAGTCCTATCAAAACGGCAAACACTAAAAGCAGGCTAAAAGACTGCTTTATTTATTTTTTAAGACTACTTATTGTACTGAATGTTTGTGCTTTCATGTTAGTTGTCTTTTATTTCTTCAATTCCAAAACGAGTCCTCTTTGCACTTAAAAAGTTTACAATAAAGTGTGTTAACAAATTTTGAATGATTAATGAAGGACTTATAATGCTTTGACCTATTGTTTAATATCATTTACAAGCACAGTAGCATATTTAAAGCTGCTGTAAAGGCTATTTCTTTCCGTTCGCATCCCGTCCCTTTGCGCCCCCTGGCGGCTTTTTCACAAACTGCGGTCTTACACTAAAAACAGAGCAGCATTTATTTCAAACGGCGGCGGTATAAGCCACGGCGGTAATAGCCACTTTGAACTCTCACCTACTGTACCCTACCCTTATAATCTTGCATGTTTGATAACCTATAGTGAACCAGTTACAGTGCTGTGGAGGAATTTGGCCCAGTCATTTTTGTGGAATTGTTGTAATTCAGCCACATTGGAGGGCTTTCAAGCATCCTCTGCATTATTACAGTCATGCCACCGCATCTCAGTTAGATTCAGGTCAGTACTTTGACTAAGCTACTCCAGAGTTTCCATTTTGGTTCAGCTGGAGGTCATAAACCAATCACCAGATTTTGATACACGGCAAAATTTGTGGTTCCATTTATCACAGCAAGTCTTCCAGGTCCTGAAGCAGCAAAACAGCCCCACATCATCACTCTACCACCACCAACACATCTGGTCCCACTTAATGCTAGGTGGTCTTTTCTGCTATGTACTTGCATCAAAATATAAATTCAATGTACTTACTGTGTTAATGTAATACAGAACACTTCTGGTTTTCTTGAGGTAGGATAGTTAGAGTTATGCACTTTTCACACTGCACACGCTAGCAAAAGCAGTGCATGCGCAACTCATGGGGAGAGCAGAAGATCATTGCTGAAGATGATTGTATCATCTAGATAAGCAGCGGAATATGTAGAGTTGTAAATGCTGAAATGTGGCCGGTGCCCTGAACAACCGCTTTTTCAACTTGCCGCTATTTCCGCGGCATTGAATATGCATGTGTTGATTTTTGACACAGAATTTAATTTGCAGTAATCCACACGGAACACTGGATTAACTAGAGGTGTGAACCTACACAAGTCTCACGGTTTGGTTCTGTTACGATTATCAATTTGGTTCAATTCAATATATTGGTGCATTGACGATGCTTTCCATACACAATTTTATATTTTACTTCACAGCACAACAATTCTTGTATAAAAATGTATAAATGCATTTATATATTATTTATTATAAAATTATAATAAATTATAATAAAATGCCTAATCTGACGTTGCAATCAGTGTGACAACCTCAAACTAATACAGGAAAATGACAACACACTTTTTTTTTCTCTGGTTTATTTCAGGCACGTTATGAGCAAAATTACTGCTACAGATTTTGTTTTCTGTGAGGTATTGTTTCAGAACGTGGTTTAGTAAATGTGTCATGGATGGATGATGTCAAACTTCAGTCTGACATTGGCAACTTAGATCTTGCTTTTTGATGCCATGGGTATGAAGGTAAATCAGTAGCTAAACTCGAGAGCTTGCAAATCTAAATGTGAGAACTTGTAATAATAATATTTGTATGTGTAGGTTGAAATGTATACTCACAGCTCTGATGTGAACAGCTAAATCTTTCGATTTGCACACACACACAATAATCCAAACACCTGTGTTTTGAATTCGAAGTTACAGATTAATAGTTGTGTATTTGTAAAATGTCATTCACAAATACAAAATTACAGACACACGTGTGTACAGCAAATGTGATTGCAGCTTTGCTGTACAACCACAAGTCGGCACTCACAACCTCTCAGATTTGCCAGTTCAACTACTCATCTCTCGCGCTCTGACTTTTGCTACACATTTTGCGCGATTCATGTAGCAGAACTCATTTGCGCACTCGTAGATGCAGAGGTGTGAGCAGCGCAGGACGGGGCAGGGCTAAGCTGTTTTATTGGCCGATGCCTGACTAATGAGCAATGCCGGCAGTCAGCGGGACTGGGGTACAAAAGAATATTTTCTATAATTATTTTATTATTTAGGAGTTTTTAAAACATATTTTCTGAAAAGATTTTTGTTAAATATAATTAATTCTACCGAAATGTATTTACCAGTAAAAGAGCAGCAAAGTAGGTTTATTGGCTAGAGACAGCCAATGAAATGGGACATTTTTGTGTGTCAGCACACAGGGCAGCTCACGTTGTTGGAGGCATCAAGCAATCAGAGGGTAAGTTATTATTTTTATTAATTATTTCGGTTCAATACTGTTTGTTAAGTTAGGTGGTTCTGTAGTTTTTATAAGAAACGCTCTTACATATAAGAGTTATGTCAGAGCTGCTTTAAAGGTACGATTTAAATATACTAGATACGATTTAACCCACATAAGCAGTTGTAATAGTATTTTATAGTAAATAATATTACGTTTTTGAACCATACTATAGTAAATTGTGTTATCCTGTTTATTTGGTAGTATTTACACTTTTTTCTTTTAATGAATGCAACAGCACACTGTTATTAACTATCACGAACTTAATAAATTGCAGTATACTGCATTTATATATATATATTATATATATATAATATATATATATATTATATATATATATATGTATATATATATATATTTATATATATAGCTTAAATTTGATTAATCATATCTGAACATCTCTGTCTAAAACTAAACATTCTAATTTATGAAAAACCTAATACATTTTTAAAAGTTTCATTTCTTTCTGATTTGTAGATCTACATGTATTAAATCTGATTTAGGTCCACAACTTCTATCCTACAACATGACACGTTTGTCCAGAGTAAGAGCAACTAGGTGAGGGAGACACTGTCCATCGCTCAGCTGAGGGTCCACAATGAGCATCCCATCCTCATGGTGAAGCAACACAAGCTGGACAGTCATCATCTCTCTCTATTACAGCAAGCTTTACCCATTAGTAAAGGCTTGAGCAAAAGATTAAAGTGGAGATAACATTTGATGGGTAATGATGAAGTTGGTTTTATTCTTAATATAAACATATTAACATCTAATGTAAACACGTACACTGTACATAATTTATGCAGTGTTGCTTGCACGGCAGAAATATAAAGTTGTTAACATAATAAACATTTATGTTCAATGTATTAATATGAACAATTTCAGTGAACATTTGCACTGCACTAATGTAAATATAAATAACTTTAAATACTTGCAGTGCACTCATGTAAATATGCACTTTTTTTTGCAAAGAGAATTAGAGGTGACATCTCCATCAAATGTTGTACAACCTCTGTTCTTTGACAAAAATCTGGCAGTCACTCTCCGTCAGATACCCAGGGGTGCTCAAGCACTGGTTGTATTTTACATTTAACCTTTGCCTTTTTAATTAGGATAATGTGTGGTTTTTTTTTAATTAAATTTTTATAAATTACAGGAATAATGCAAATGCGTTTGTTTCAAGTAGCAAAGATCTTGTGAATGGGATACCACCTGCAACTCATTTTGAACATGGAAAAACCCTGAGATATTTAAATACAAGTAACTAGACATTTGCACTGCAGTTATGTAAAATAAATGATCTGACACATTAATCTTAAACATTTCCCTTACAGTGATGTGTAAAAATACTGTTGTGCTTTCATCCTATGACACTATCAGTGTATTAAGGACGCGTGAAAAAGGCACAACAACTGAAATCCATGCAAAACGTTTACTTAAATAACTTTGATAGCAGCGGGGTAATGCTCTCGCCCAGTGCAGAGGGGTTTCTTAACCATCCACACTGGAACCTGCGAGCGTACAACTAAACTAAAGTCACACACAACAGTTAACTAACTTCCCGCGTGATGACAAAACAGCATGGGATTGGCTATTGCACAACTTGTGACTTAACGTAAAGTAGCTGTAAGGTTAATAAAAGTCCTCTTTTCTGTTAATTACTAAACACTACAACACCACCCCCGCTCTAATTTTAAGCTGGCAGAGTCCCTTCTGCACTAACAAGGCAGGTAAGAAGTGTCATCACTCTTCAGTTTTTTGTTCTTCTTATTTTAGTCCATGTAATGACTTGGATCGCGAACAAGTCGTCCACTTTTTCTTGTCATTTCTTCCTTTCCACAACAATCTGGAACCTTGTTAGAAGGGGTCTGTGGCATGTCCAATAGTGGGTTGTCTGAGTGCGAAGGACCTGGTAATTCTACCTCTGCCACTACATGTTCCTGGGCAGTGTCCACAATCAAGGGGCATTCCTCAGTGCAGGTATATTTCCTACGCAACCTCTGCATCCATGCAGGTATGTGATCACTTAGATAAGGTTGTAAACGATCATGATGCAGCACTCTCTCACTTTGCCTGTCTTTGACTTTGTAAAGTACTGGCCCCAGACATTCCGTAACAACAAATGGCCCTTCCCATGGAGCCTGGAGTTTTGGGCTGTACCCCTTTTTTCGACTACTGACCTTCACAAAAACAAGATCACCCACTTGGTAGGACTTCTCTCTCGCTCGTAAGTCCTACACTTTCTTCTGTCGAGTCTGAGCAGAGTGTAAGTTCTGGCGGGCTGTTTTATGTGCATGATGTTTACCTGCTCTGTGCTCAATAACAAAGTTATACTGGCTAAGCTCCTCAAGCCATCTTGCAAGTTGGCCTTATGGTCTCTTAAACCTGTATAGTCATGTCAGGCTGCTGTGATCCGTTCTCTGTATGAAGTTGGACCCCAACAAATAGTGACTGAACTTTCGTGTGAACCTAACGACAGCTAGGAGTTCCTTTCGTGTGACACAGTATCGCTGTTGTGTTGGTGTGATGACACAGCTTGTAAAGGAGATGACCTTCTCTTCGCCCCACTGTATTTGTGAGAGCACCGCTCCAATGCTCTGGTTCAACGCATCAGTGTCCAGCATGAACTTTCCTGATAAAACGGGAAACACTAGAATGGGTGCAGTGGTAAGACTCACTTTAAGATGTTTGAAGGCCTCTTGCTGCTCTTTCTCCCAAAAGAACGGAGTCCCCTTTTTGAGTAGTGTTGTCAAGGGTGCGCATATTTCAGCAAAATTGGCAACAAACCTCCTGTAATAATTGCAGAGACCCAGGAAGGACTGGAGTTCCTGAACGCTGGTTGGAGTCTTCCAATCTTTCACATCACTTATGAGAGCTGGATTGGTCTTAAATCCTTCACCGCTCACAACATGACCAAGAAACAGAACTTCATCCTTTAGCAACTGGCATTTTGAGGGCTTTAACTTGAGTCCATAATCCTGCAACCTCTGAAGGACCACTGCAAGATGCTCAATACACTGTTCTACATCTTCTCCAAATATGATTATGTCATCCAGGTATATAAGTAAAGCGTCCCACTGCAGACCTCTTAATACTAGCTCCATGGCCCTCTGGAACATTACACAATCCAAAAGGCATCCTTGTATACTCATATAATCCATACCTTGTCACGAAAGCAGTCTTCCGTCTGTCATTTTTATTCATCTCAATCTGCCAATACCCTGAGTGAAGGTCAAGTGTCGAGAATGTCTTTGCTCCACCCAGTACATCCAGACATTCCTCTATTTTTTGTAGGTGATAAGCGTCCTTTATTGTAGGGTTGTTCAGTTCAGAATAAGAATCAGTTTTATTGCCAAGTGTGCTTCACACACACAAGGAATTTGTTTTGGCTACAGAAGCTTCCAGTGTACATAAAGTGACAAGTGACAACACAAAATAAATATGAAAAAAATTAAAATGATAAACATTAAACAGATGCAGTTAGTCAAGAAACCTGGATGTTGAGTTGTATGTACAGATTGTTATAAATATACAGGTTATAAGATGCTGTGTACAAGTGCGAATGTAGAAAGTATTGCATTGTATATTGATATAAGGTGCTGTGTACAAGTGCGTATGAGAAAGTATTGCACATATTTATTGCACAGTAGGGGAATCTTTAACTGTTCATGAGGTAGACAGCCTGAGGAAAGAAACTTTTCCTGTGTCTGACTGTTTTGTGCTTGGTGCTCTGAAGCGCTGACCAGACGGTAACAGTTCGCGACCAGATGGTAACAGTTACAGGTAACAAGTAACGGTACAGTTACAGTTAAAGGTAACGGTAACAGTTGACGATAATCCACACACCAGGACTTTCGTACCAGGGCGATTGGAGATGCCCATTCAGAACTTGAGGGAACAACAATACCTACTTTGAGCATTTTTTTAAGGTGATCTTCTTCCTCATTCATGAACCCTAACGGGCTACGTCGTACTGGCTGTCAAACAGGCTTAGCCATTCCTGTATCAATGCTGTGTTGTAAGGCAGAGAAGCTCCCTAAGTCATCATCACTTACTGCAAATACTTCTTGATGTTCACTCAGTAGAGCTATTAACATCCCTTGCTGCTGTTCAGTGAGTGCTTCGCTTGCAGAACTGAATAGCTGTCTGCGGTGTTCTGGAAGGTCTAGAGCATTTGGAGCTAACATTCTTCTTAAATCATGTTTTTCTGGAGGCTCACCATCGGGGTCTTGTGGCGTAAAATCCCCACATTTTGCATACAACTGAGCATTAACTGGAACCGAGCTAGCTCTATCTCTCTCTGTTTGATCAGGGTATGCTTCTATGAGCACTCCTAAACAGACTCTTTGTAGTAATGGCCTACTGAATGCAGTGACATTACACAATCTGACTGGAATCCTTTGTTCCATGTTAATCATAATACTAAGAGACTCCATCAGCCAAGCTAACAGGCTTTAAGACTGCAGGGAGTTCTGGTTTTGGGTCATCAACTAGACCCCATACAAGACATTCACATTCTGGCGGTACAGTGAAATCCCTCTCTAGCATTACTCACAGAAGTTAACCCCTGCTTTTGGGCAGCCCTCTTCTGACCTCTTTATGCAGCCCAATGGACAAAGCCGTCCTGGGAGACGCCTGCAAATACCCAAATACCATGGGCCATATGGCCATTTAACGCCGGCGCAGACCTGGACTGTCTCGTCCAGCCTGGCACCTCTTTGTGCTGAAAAAGGGATCATTTGTCGCAATGGGCTATCAACCAAGGATGAACCTGAACCTGAACCCGGGCGTCCCACGCGACACTTTTAACACAGGAGATAGGGATCATTTGTCCCGATTGAAGCTATTTTCACCACACAGATGAATAAGGAAGGAATAATAAAGACACTGAACACCGTATGACCTTTATTGTTAAATTGTATAATATTTATTCAGGAAGATTCAGCGTCTTCTGTTGCTTCGAGGGGTCGTTTCTCCTTTGAAGGCTGCCATGGCAGCGTCCTCCTGCTAGTTCCCTCCTGGAAAAGAGATACAGAAAGGCCAGTTAGCTAACACCACACGTCCCTCTGTTGATGTCCATGCCAAAAAGGAACTGATTTACCAGGGGTGACCCGGGACTCTCTGTCCTCTTGCGCCCCTTCCTTAAGGGGCGTTCTCTGCCCGCTGCCTCTCCTCCTCCTCCTCCACCAAGGCCCTCTAGAAGAGTCTGCGGCGCTCATGTGCTTGGAGAGGGCCAATGTGATGTGTGTAGAACTTATCTGAGGTTGAAGTGTCGTGGCACATGAATTGCGCCACCTTCCTGCGATCCTCGAAAGAATGTGAATTCTTTGCCTGCGTGAGAGACAGACAGACAGAACCTTTTTGGGGTCAAAGCCGCTGGCAGTCATGGGGGTCACAGGTGGGGGGCACTGCATAGATACTCACGTGCGTCGCGATGGCAGTACGGACGTCAGTGAAGGTGGGCTTGCCGGGAAGCCCCATGCTGGTCCACGCAGATTGAAAATATTTGTTCAGGTTCGACAGGGACTGGGTCTGGAAGTAAAAAAAAAATAGGAGGCCTGCTCCCCCCGGGGAGGCTAGCCCGCAGCTGTAAGAACCTCCGGAACCAGCTGTATTCTTCCTTGTTGAAAGACAACTGGGCCGCGCCGAAGGCTCTGTTTGTCTTATGCGTGGTGATCTGGACAAGCAGAGAGAAGATGAGTGAGGGCCTACCACTGGTGGCCCCCACCCGCAAAGTTCCACTCACGTTAATGACAGGCAGACTCGTCCGGGCTTCTGGAGGCCTCCTCGACCTCCTGAATGATCAGGTTTTGGAAGACCCCACAGCGATGTCCTGTGATGGAGGTCAGGTAGCTGGTCAGAAAACCATAGAGGCGCCACTGCTGCCTGGTGTCTGGGTTGGACTGAGGCCATCTGATGGAAGGCAGTAAGGGATTAGACTTTTCCAACAAACCTTGTTACACCACGAATGGTTTAACTAGCGATAGCCGCTGGTGCCCCAAGGCAAAAAGATAATCTCTGCTCCGGGGCGCCAGCAGCTCACGGTCAAACGAGCCATGTTAGCGTACCCCCCTTTCCTGTTCGGGGGTTAAGGGGGGTACGCTGACATGGCTGGTTTGACTGAGAGTTGCTGGTGCTCCGGAGCATAGGAGGGAAGAACGGAAAGGTCAGCATTTCCACAAGTGGTGGTGGAAACGCCGACCGGCGGACCGAACACTCACCTAGAAGGGCAGGGATTTTTCTTCCAGCGGTCCAGTGACAGCGTAGCAGGGTGGTTGGAGATCAGTCGGCCTTCTTTCGGCTGCTTGGTTCTTACCTTGTGTACCACGACGCGGCAGCGTATGCCGCGAATGAGAGCTCGAACCTCCCTGCAAACCAGCACCAGGAGGCAGGCGGGGTTTTGGAGAGATAATTAGGAAACCTGCGCGACGTTCTTCAGGTAATATTGTCTCGTGGGTTTCGGCATGCCCGTTTGGGCCCAGCAGAGCAGAACAGGCTCGGATGCGCACCAGCTGGTGAGAAAAGACAAGGTTTCTGGGTCCACGTGGTCTTTCGCCATGTAGCCTAGGAAGGCCTTGATCCTCGCCAGTTTGGAGGCGACGTTGTTCCGCAGACGGCCGGTAAATCGCTTCAAATTGGAAAACCCTCGAAATCTTCCAAAAGTAGGTCTGCAGACCGGGGACGAATGTCAAAAGTCAGCCTTGATGACATACCCCCAGCAGCCGCACAGAAAAGTGCCATATAACCATACTCAACTCAGGGCGCGGGCGTTGGTCCGGGTACTTTGTTAGCTCGTAGGCTTCCAGAGTCCCGGAGGCCATCCGGAGACCTCGAGTCGTCCCTCGCCCGGGGTCCGCCCCTCACCCGGGGGCGGGTCGGGGGATGGAGCCGGCAGTGCAGGAGACAATCTTGCGCCCCTGCTCTTCCTCCCCTCTTCCCCCCCTCCTCAACTCTCAATAGCGGCGGGTGAATTCGACCTGGGTGGACCTCACCTTGTCCACTTGCCTGCGGAGGTCTGAGAGCTGGGCCTGTATGCGCTCTGTAGCAAGCCTGCAGCAGGGGCCGTCTGGTTACCGTTCCGCTTCTGAGGATGATGCCAGCCGAGACACCACGGGTACCGTTGGTTGAGTGAACTGCAACCACCGCAACTCTCGAGCCACTTTCCGACGCTTCGCTCGCCCCATGCCCTCTTTCCTGGCCGAGACGGAGAGCTTGGCATGCTGCTTCAGGTGTCTGTCTAGGCGTCCTTCGACAGCCGGCCACCTGGCACACTGTCTTCCGCGTGTCCACGCAGCCAGCGGCGAGCACCAGCAAAAGATTCTTCTCTTCCGAGTTTGACACAGGGGGTCAGGCGGGCAAGCGGTGGGACATGCTCTAGGTCAAAACCAGACGAGCCATTTGAGTTTTTTTTCTCCCACAGATAAGGCAGGAAGGGGGGGGGGGGGTGTTGTGTGCGGAGGGACACCCCCCTAACGCCTCCCTCAAAACACGCCCGAAGCAGGGAGGAACCAACCACACTGAAGACCACCCATCTTTCTGATGGCCCAAAAAAGCGTCCACGTTAGAGGGCTGGAGGTCCTGATGTCCCAAAGCCATGCCCGCACCCCCTCTCCCCGTGGACCCACGCCCCGGCGCCCCTTCTCCCCGGGGACCCAGCGCCCACGTTTAGAGGGGCTGGAGGCCCTGCTCTCCAGAGCCACGCCCGGCACCCCCTCTCCCCGGGGACCCCAGCGACCCGCGTTAGAGGGGCTGGAGGCCCTGACCTCAGAGCCACGCCAGCACCCCCTCTCCCCGTGGACCCACGCCCGGCGCCCCCTCTCCCCAGGGGACCCACGCCCTCTCTCCCCAGGGGGCAAGTGCCCACGTTAGAGGGGCTGGAGGCCCTGACCTCCAGAGCCCATGCCCGGCACCCCCTCTCT
This sequence comes from Danio aesculapii, assembly GCF_903798145.1. NCBI lineage: Eukaryota > Metazoa > Chordata > Actinopteri > Cypriniformes > Danionidae > Danio > Danio aesculapii. The sequence continues at coordinate 36,865,729 of NC_079447.1, read as the reverse complement.
CCGTGGACCCACGACCTCCAGAGCCACGACTGGAGGCCCTGACCTCTTGTAAGAAAATCCGTTTTTTTTCTCAGGTCCCTTTACTCTAGTTTTGTATCACCAGTGAGTGTCCGCATCAAGACCGTCGAAGCTTGGAAAAGATGAGAAGAAAATCAGCTGAATGGTTCAGTATGATTTTATTTTGACACAAGGAGGGAAGAGCAATCTTATATACACATTGAGGGTCCGCCTGCAGCGAGCCCTAACACAAAGAATATTATCATAGAAGGAGGGAAAAAAGTGATACAAAGACAGCTTACAACAACCAGGATACGTGAGAATGTGTGCGTTGTAGGTATGCGCGCATCTGTGAGCGAGTCAGATAGTGACTTTTTGCACCCAAAGGAGAACAGAATGTTCCGGCCACACAGAGATAAGATGAACAGAATATGCATACCCACACACATTTCTGCAGTGTAAAGACACAGTAGAGAGAACAAGAAAAACAGTTTGTAAAAACAGTAGAAAACACACACATCTAATAATCAAATCCTTCACCTCTAGAGCCACGACTGGCACCCCCTCTCCCCGTGGACCCACGCCCTTCCTCCGGGGGGCAAGCGCCCACGTTAGAGACCTCCAGAGCCACGACTGCCCACGTTAGAGCAGCTGGAGGCCCTGACCTGGGCCGGGTGCATCAGCAGCATGTAGTTCTAGTGGCAGATAATATGGGGGTTTTGTGTTTGCCTTCCTCCAGTGCCGGAGGTTCAGACGTGTTTTCTGTGGCAGCGGGGAAACAGACGTACCAGTTCGGGCAAACGGCTTGACCACTGACCCCCTGGTTCTTTCCCATGACCCAAGGACGCGCGGCCGGAGGCATGCGGGAAACGGACGCATCAGTTCGGGCAAACGGCTTGGCCACTGACCCCCTGGTCCTTTTCCATGACCCAAGGATGCGCGGACAGAGTCATGTGGGAAACGGAATTATCAATTCAGGCGAATGGCTTGGCCACTGACCCCCTGGTTTGTTGAACCGCAAAGCCAGCAAAAGCTAAATCCACTTTTTTTCACCTTCGAAAACCTGATGGCAGGTCAGAGATTATTGGCGTCATTCACGTACCTCCAGGTGCAGGACTTCCCGGAAAGGCAGTCTCCCGTCAGGCATGGCTTGGCGAGCTGGGGCCTGGGTCTAATCAACTTCACCGGTGTGCGTCGCCACTGGCCACGCTAATTCTCACTCAACCAACTGTGGAACTGGTGCCCCTGGGAGGGACCCCCGTCCTCCAGTCCACCAGCTCGCTCGGGATCGGGGCACTGTCTTTGGGCCAGCCTTTAATGTCTGAACCACTTGGATGAGGCGAGACCCCCGTCCTCCAGGCCAACGGCGCCCCTCCAGCCGCCCGGGATCGGGGCAACTGTCTGTGGGCCAGCCTTTAATGTCTGAACCACTTGGATGAGGCGGGACATCGTCCTCCAGGCCAACAGAGCCCACCAGCTCGCCCGGGATCGGGGCACTGTCTGTGGGCCAGCCTTAATTTCTGAACCATTTGGATGAGACGGGACCCCCGTCCTCCAGGCCAACAGCGCCCACCAGCTAGCCCGGATTGGGGCACTGTCTGTGGGCCAGCCTTTAGTTTCTGAACCGCTTGGATGAGGCGGGACCCCCGCCTCCAGGCCAACATCGGCTGGCCGGGATCGGATGCACTTTCGGATGCTGTGCAGCCAGCCTGGCCATTGACCCCCTGGTTCGTTCAATCGCAAAGCCGGCAAAACCTAAGCCCACTTTTCTTCGCCTTCCCCAAATTCCTGATGGCAGGTTAGAGACAATCGGCGTCGGACATGCACCTCCAGGCGCGGGACGTCCCCGGAAAGGCGGTCTCCCGTAGGACTTGGATTGGCAGGCTGGGGCCTGGGTCTAATCAACTCCACCGTGTGAGCGTCGCCATCATCGCCACCAGCTGTCTGGACCTTACAAAGACCTACCATCCCCCAAATTGACTGGTTTCAAAGCTGGCTGGAAGACCCACCATCACTCAAATGAGGGTTTGTTGTTCCAATCAATTTTTTTACTTCCTCTGGATATAGCATAGTCTGGCCCCTTTCCTTCAGAAATATATGCTGGAATTAATTCTGAGCCCAGGAAAACTTTACCAGAAGCATGAATTGTGAAATCTACAGCTTTTAGGAGGTTGAAGGATTGATTATTATGTTGTGTGTATTTTACTGTTTTTACAGACTGTTTTTCTTGTTCTCTCCACTGTGTCTTTACACTGCAGAAATGTGTGTGGGTATGCATATTCTGTTCATCTATCTCGGTGCGGCCGGAAACATTCCGTTCCTCCTTTGGGTGTTTTCCTCCTTCTATGATAATATTCTTTTGTGTTAGGGCTCAGCTGCAGGCGGGACCCTCAATGTGTATATAAGATTGCTCTTCCCTCCCTTGTGTCAGAATAAAATCATACTGAACCACTCAGCTGATTTTCTTCTCATCTTTCCAAGCTGGACGGTCTTGATGCAGACATTCACTGGTGATACAAAAAACTAGAGTGAAGGGATCTGAGAAAAAACGTATTTTCTTACAGAGGTCCGAACCCAGGAGTAGGGCATCACGGATTGGTGCAATGCAAACTGTCCATTCCATCACTTTAGAGCCAATTTTGAATTCCACTTTCACTCCTCCTGTTGCTGACATCTCTTTGCCAGTTTCGGCGTTTCGGAGACACACATTTTTCAGTCCTGCAGATGCTTTAACTGGTAGTTTACTGTATGTCTCTTCTGAGATTATTGTGGCTTCAGCACCCGTATCTATAACTGCATTGACTGGTACCCCATCAACGGTCAGCATTATCATTAGACTGGGTCCATGGCTCTCTGCCTCTGCTTACATGTACCAATGGATGGACTCTGCTCTGCATGCTCGAGCAACTCTTATTTGATGCTTTATTTTGGCCACATTTTGAGGGCTCGTAGATGGACTTGGAGAGCGTGAGCAGTTGCGTTGTAATGCCCCTCCTCCCTGCACTGAAAACATGGTCTGCTAGCAGCTCTAGTGGGGCTGTTATACTGCTGGCTGAATTTTATTTGGCTTATAAACGCTCTACTGTGGGTGGCTGGTAGGTTATGGGAGGACACCGAAGCAGAGGAGGGTGCGTGCATTTGGGGGCCCACGTTCGATGAGCCGTTAAAACGGCTGAGTCCCTGCGCACGACTTCTGGGTCTCACATCTGGCGTAGGTGTGGAGAATAATGGGCTAATAGGGCTCTGCGCGCGCCTATCAATGATAAAGCAGCAAAAAGTTGTTCCGCTTGTGAGGGCTCAGTGTGATCTTTGTTCATGGCCTGGGTGCCATCCATGGCTGTGGAATGTGTGGTAGTGTCCATCATGTGGATTGGACCATGTGTCACTTTGTTGGTTTGTGTAAAGCATATAAACAAGCCTCTGTTGCTTCCAGTATTTTAAGCATAGGTGAAATAGCAGTTTGGATTTGCCTTTTTTGTTGTGACAGTAATGCCTCCCCATTGTGGGGATCTGGAGAAGCTGATGCTCATTGCTGGGCTTCTTCACCATTTGATTCAATGTTGATAATTTTCTTTTTCTTTTCTTTATTTCTTAATTTAAAAAAAAAAAAAATTATGTTGAATTTTTTTTTTTTTTTTAAGAGCAGTGCTGTTATTTCTTTATTTTCTTCAAATTTGCATAGATTTTGTACAATTCAGTCGCTAATTCAGAGTATACACAGTCATTTTGCCTCTTTGGAGGGATTTTCAGGTCTGTGTATTATGGCCACGTCACTTGTCAGGCAGTCACACACAGCGCTAAATTTGGCAGGGTGCCAGCTCCACGGGGCACAGCGAGGGGGGAGGGAGGCCAGGGCTGCTTTTAACTCCGTGATATCACAGATTATTGCGATTGCACAACGTATAATTCGGTCTCTAAAGCAACTTCTCGGCAGCGATTTTTCGAAAATAATGTCCATAGACTGACAGAGGATGTCTCAGCAGTACAAACACTCACGGCTTTGCTGTTGATTGTCCGACGTGCTCAACTTCTGACACCACTTGTTGTGTTTTCATCCTTTGACACTATCGGTGTATTAAGTGTCCGTGGAGGCGTGCAAAAGGCACACAACAACTGAAATCCACGCAAAACGTTTACTTAAATAACACTTTGATAGCAGTGGGGTAATTCTCTCGCCCAGTGCAGAGGGGTTTCTTAACCATCCACACTGGAACCTGCGAGCATACAACTGAACTAAAATCACACATAACAGTTAACTTCCCGCGTGATGACAAAACACACCTGAACTTCCCGCGTGATGACAAAACACACCTGAAACTTGTCTATAGCACTTACTCACTGCTGCTCTTATAGTTGTGTAAATTGCTTCCTTGTCCTCATTTGTAAGTCGCTTTGGATAAAAGTGTTTGCTAAATGACTAAATGTAAATGTTAACGTAAAGTAGCTGTAAGGTTAATAAAATTCCTATTTTCTGTTAATTACTAAACACTACAACAATACTATGTTAAACAATTATCAAATGAAAAGTTGTGTGAGTGTGTTTTGTTCAAATCTGTATTCATCTTGGCAGGTAAAAAAAAATAAAAAATGAAGAAATGGTCGGCTTCCTCTCAAATGGTCTGAAACATTTTGATGTCTTTTGTAGATGAGCTGGATCATGTCATTTGAGCATATATCACATCTACTCAAGCTATGCAGCTTCTCCGAGTTCCTCATCGACCTGCTGGTCATGCTGATCTCTCCTGTTACTCCGTCCATACAGGAAACTGAGAAATAACCTATAGTTACTAACGTTCATAGTTAAAAATTGACCATAAAGGACACATATTCACAAGCATGTAAACAGATAGACGGACGGGCAGACAGACATAGATAGATAGATAGATAGATAGATAGATAGATAGATAGATAGATAGATAGATAGATAGATAGATAGATAGATAGATAGATAGATAGATAGATAGATAGATAGAAAGAAAGAAAGAAATGATGCAGGTAATTAAAATATAACAAAAACGAACTGTGAGAAACAACTAGTGTTTAATTGCTATTCGTTTATATGGATATATATATATTATAATATATATATATATATATATATATATAATATATATATATAATATATATATATATATATATAGAGAGGAGAGAGACGAGATGAGGAGAGAGAGAGGAGAAGGAGAGAGGAGAGAGAAAGAGAGAGAGAGAGGAGAGAGCGTTAGCTACAAGTATTGAACCCGAGATAATTATTAAAAATAATAACTACCCTCTGATTGCTCGATGCCTCCAACAATGTGAGCTGTCCTTGTGTCCTGACGTACAAAAACGTCTCATTTTATGGCTGTCTCTAGCCAATAAACCGACTTTGCTGCTCTTTTACTGGTATATACATTTCAGTAGAATTAATTATATTTAACAAAAATCTTTTCAGAAAATATGTTGTAAAAACTCCTAAATAATAAAATAAATATAGAAAATATTCTTTTGTACCCCAGTCCCGCGGGCTGCCGGCATTGCTCATTAGTCAGGCATCGGCCAATAAAAAAGCTTTAGCTCTGCCCCGCCCCGCCCCGCTCCGCGCTGCTCACGCTTCTGCATCTACGAGTGCACAAATGAGTTCCCCTTCGGATGGGGAACTCCAATACCATGTGGAAACTTCCACTATGGGCATTCGTCAGAAACCAATCATCTGAAAGAGTATAAAAACGGGCCAATGAAATGCCAATGAGTTGGCAGCGTCAGCGTGCAACAGCTGGCGTCAATGACAATCAGTCATGCTATAAAGACGCAGGGCAGTGCCATGCTCGACATCCTTTCGCTTTCAGAGCCTTCGCGAAGCTTCTGAGAGAGTCTTTGACGGTATCTCCAACCTGTGTCTACAGAAAGAGATCGAGAAGCAAGCTTCTCCCGGTCCAGGAGCGCGTATACGCAGTGGCAGATGGTCGAGCTGGGTATTTCTCCCTTGCCTGCGTCCTTTGGGTCCGGTCCTCCAAGAGCGGTTTGTATATAGGAAAAAAAGCTTTCCTAAAAGAGCCAACACAGTGTGCAGCGCGTCTTTTTCAAGACGTAACTCCGACTGTGCGTTTCTGATGCGGTGGTTTCCTATCCCGGGATGATGGGCACGAGCATGTTAATGCGGTGCTCGTGGGCAAGTGCATGCCATCACTGATGTCTGTCTGTTGGCACAGTTAAGATCGGCGGCTCGGTCTTGCAAAAAGAGCCACCCACCCCAGTTGTCCCCCGCACTGCGGTTGGCACTCGGGCAGATCTGAGGGTTTTCAGTGGGAGTAAATCCGCTGCCCCCGGGCCGTGGACCTCTCGCTCCTCCACGCGCTCCATCCAAGCTTCAGGTGAAGAGAAACGCTCCGTCCTTGGATGGTCGCTCTCTCACCTGATGACAGCGCGGGTAGATGTCCATCGCTGCATCGGAGGATGGGCTGTCATTGTCTGATGAGGATGCGAGCCCGCTCGCTCCCTCCCTCCGGGGTGGAGAGCGCGGCGTTGGCATCTAAAAAGCAGATATGATGGCTGTGCTTTCTCTGGCTGCTTCGGCCATGGGTCTGGTGATGGTTTATCCCCCAGCCCCGCGGCCGGACCGACTAGATGGTTGTGATTGGCGGATATAAGGAGGCAAGACCTTCAAGCCTCCCACCCCCTTCTTCCCGGAAGTGCACAGTAAACTCACGCAGTCCTGAGGGCATTTTTACCCGATCTGCGTGCGCTTCCATCCTCCCATCCTTGGAGGTTGGGCTGTCAAGGTCTGACGAGGATTCGAACCCGCTCGCTCCCTCCGGGACTTTGAGCGCGGCGTCGAATCCAGAAGCAGACTTTGCGGCTGTGCTTCCCCAGGCTGCTTCGGCCGTGGCTCTGGAGATGGTTTATCCCCCAGCCCCGTGGCCGGACCGATTAGAGGGGTGTGATGTGGAGGATGAAGGCGAGACCTTCTAAGCCTCCCCATCCCCTTCTTCCTGGATGGGCACAGTAGGCTCACGCAGTGTGCTGCGTGCGCCTTCCCCTCACCATGGACGCTATGGCCACCTACCAGCGCTACCAAGCGAGCGCTGGCCGGCTGCGTGAGGATGGTTGACCCAGGACTGAGCATGCGCTCCGCACCGCAACCGACTATGCTCTTACAAAAAAAAAAAAAGTCGGCTGTGTGTGCCCTGGGAAGGACGATGTTCACATCCGTGATCCAGGAATGCCACCTCAGGCTAAACCTGGTGATGTGCGTGACGTTGACAAGGTTCGCTTTCTTAACTCACCCATATCCCAGGCTGGCCTGTTCGGTGACACTGGCGGTGAATTTGCCCAGGAATTCACGCCGGTGATAGAGCAGTCGGAGGCGCTGGGCGAGGTCTCTGTCGGCGGGATTGTATGACCGCTCCCCCCCGCCAAGCCATCCACATCCATTGCTTTTTTGCCGAGGACGCCCGCCTGCAGCTTTGCTTCGCCTGCCGCGCCTCCGGCCACGCGGCTGCGCCGAGCATCGCGCAGGCAACCAGCGTCCCCCGCCCAGGGCGCCGCTAAGTTCGGTAAAACGGACCGCGAAGCGTCCCTGAGGCGGGCCATCTGGGGAGGAGGGAATTTGCTCTTTCCCCGCTGGAGGGCGGGGCACATTATTTAAAGGAGTAAAAAAAAAAAAAAAAAAAACGCCATCAAATCCTAAGTGAAAGAGCACTTTTCCCCTCCTCCGGATGTGACAGCCCGAACACTGCCCGCCTGGGACGCTATGCCATCCAGCTCGCAGGATCAGGGCATTTCGCCAATGGCTCACGGAGCGAGAGCGAGAGAATGGTCTCCTTTTCTCCACTCCCAGCCCCTCTTCTGGAGTTGAGTGCGAGACGAGAACATCTCCTCTCCTGCTCTCCTGTGGGACCCCAGCGCTCCCCGGATGAGCCCACTCACTCCACGCTGCCCCGCCGCTGGCACGTCAGCGATCGAGGTTGGCCCACTGGATAGTGGATGCCATCTCCCTCGCCTTTTGGGCCAGGGTGAGCCGTGTCCCCCGGGGGTGAGAGCGCACTCCACTACGGAGCACCGCATCCTCCTGGGCGTTAGCACGCGGCGCCTCTCTGACAGACATTTGTAGAGCTACGGGTTGGGTGACACCCAATACATTTGCAAGGTTACAATCTGCGAGTGTAGCCGGTTTCCTCAAGGGCATTAGGTAACCCTTGGTGATTGAGGAAACAATTCGGTTGAGGTGTCAAAACACGCTTGCTGCGCCACTCTCCCTAACCCGGAGATACGTGCGCTTTTTCAGCTTTGTCAGTTTAGTTCCCCATTTCTTTGGCGAACCCTGCAGAGTTCCTCCGAGGCCCCCAGCACCTGACTCAGCGGAGGAGTCAGGTGTTGGCCCGTTACGTTGTCGGCATGCCTGCTGGTCAGCCCGCGTTCTGGGTATAGGTGCCTGCTATGCGTGATCCCCGCTGGCGATCCCATACGTTCACTCACCTACGGTATAGTACCCCCTTCTAGGGCAGGCTCGTGTCTTCCCTCCCCGCTAACCATCCTTATGCAAGGACTCCCCCTCTCTGGGCTAGTCCATAGGTTGACACCAGGTCTCCCCTCTGGGTAACAGGTGAGCTCCGCAGCGTCCTCCCTATCGGGACTGAACGCTTTCCCAACGTACTGTCATATCAAAACCTATTTTACTGGGTTTATTGCGACTATCCCCGAAAATATAACTGTTTCTGAACAGAAAAGTGAGGGCCAGGGGACACGTTGGAAGACTGTGTCTCGGGGCGTTGTAGTGCGCTTGCTCTACTGCGTGGCACACCTTCGCCAGGGACGCAGTAAGTTCTTTTCGTTGTGGCGTTTTCCATAGATTTCCCCATAGTGGAAGTTTCCACATAGCATTGGAGTTCCCCATCCGAAGGGGAACGCTACGGTTACTAAAGTAACCCTTCGTTCCCAGAGGGGGGGAACGGAAATGCTATGTTCCTTCGCCACAACGATTGTCCCTTAGCTGTTGAGCGTGAAAGTCTCTTCAGCTAGAAAAGGATGTCGAGCATGGCACTGCCTGCGTCTTTATAGCATGACTGATTGTCATTGACGCCAGCTTGCACGCTGACGCTGCCAACTCATTGGCATTTCATTGGCCCGTTTTTATACTCTTTCAGATGATTGGTTTCTGACGAAATCCCATAGTGGAAGTTTCCACATAGCATTTCCGTTCCCCCCCTCGGGAACGAAGGGTTACTTTAGTAACCGTAGCGTTCTGCTACATGAATCACGCAAAATGTGCAGCAAAAGTCAGAGCGCGAGAAATGTGTAGTTGAACGAGAAATATCCAGCAGCAGAACCGCAGAACCACACACGTTTCAGGCACACAATCTAGCACACACGATTTAGGCAAACCATATATGGGAACTAACTAACTCCTTAGAAGCATTATCGCCACCTATTGAATTTCACAAATATGGTTTCCCATTTCAGTCATATTATTATAACGTAACGATCATTTTAACATCTCTGCAGTTTCTGAACTCAAATTATGTAAATAAAATAATTGGTTAGACACTTATAACTTTATTCATGTGTCCACATACACAAGAAAACATAATAGACTGTCTAATTGTAGGATTATGTGTTATAAACTAATTTAGGGTCTTATTTATCTAATATTATCATACTTGGTTAAAATCACTTTGTTGTAAATATAAAAAGCAAACATAATGTGTCACATTAAAATGAATTACTATAGTCAATCATAAACTATGTAATATAGTTATAAACTGATTATCTTAACTGATTATCTGATTATAAACTACTATCTTTTACTAAACTATCACAGCTGTTGACTATATATATATATATATATATATATATATATATATTATAATATATATATATATTATATATATATATTATATACTTATTTTTTTTTATTAAATATGAATAGTTAATTTGTTTCTATTGCTAAATTTTGGTTTAAAAACAATATATTGCTTACTATAAATAACTACAGTATTTTATGTGGGAAATCTTTAATTAAAAAGTTATTAGAAAATTAAGCAAATACACACTATTAAATCGCTTGAGTAAAGTATTAATATAGTGTCATACATTTCTTACATGTAAAAGATTTTTTACATATAAAGATTTATTATTGCCTATATTAACTTGCTATTTTATTCCTTCATTATAAATGAATTCATTATATAAATTAAACCTGTCCAATTTAGATCTTTCAGCAAGGCCAGCAAACGAGTATCTGCTATATTGACTCTGTCAGATAATAATGACTGATCATCCGTGATGACTGACAGAAAACTGTTCAGTCTATTATATTGAATGGCGATCGGAAACAATGCTCCCCCATTCGCCCGTCTCGATCACAATATTTGTGAAATAAAGTAAACACTATTGTTTATTGTGTACAATATTTATTAACCATATATATATCAAAATATATCGATGTCCAAGACGACGTTAATACCATTAACATCCGTCGTAACCATATATGGTTTGCCTAGATTGTGTGTGCCTAAAACTTGTGTGGTTCTGTGGGCCCGCAGCTGGATATTTTGAGTTGAACTGGCAAATCTGAGAGGTTGTGAGATGCCGACTTGTGGTTGTACAGCAAAGCTGCAATTTTTACAAGTTTTACAAGTACACAACTATTAATCTGCAACTTCGAATTCATAACACAGGTGTTTGGATTATTGTGTGTGTGTGCAAATCGAAAGATTTAGCTGTTCACATCAGAGCTGTGAGTGTACATTTCAACATACACATACAATTTATTATTACAAGATCTCACATTTAGATTTGCAAGCTCTTGAATTTTGCTACTAATTTACCTTCATACATGGGAATCATGTTCTTGCAGTCTGACAAGTTACAATTGTTTATTCGTATTTAACTCAAGAAAAATGGGAGCAAACAAGTGTTATGTTTATTTTTTAGTGTACATACCTCAACACATAAATGCAGATCAATGTAATGTGTGTGTCTGCGTCTGCAATGTTTAGGATGGAGAGGAAGATGATGACTGGGCAGAGGAAATCACAGAGGAGGCCCAGCGTCGTCGTATGGAGGAAATTAGTGACCATGCTAAGAACCTGACCCTCAGTGAGGACCTGGAGAAACCCCTAGAGGAAAGGGTCAACCTGTTCTACAGCTTTGTCAAAGTAAATCATTTGTATCACTGGGTAATTTTCCCAATAGTGTAAGTTCACTAAAAGAACCATTGTAAGCCGCTTTGATATTGGTTTACAAAAAGGGTGAGTCCAAAGTGTACATGAATGTTGACACATGTAGCTAATTACATCATGTTAAATTATGGCGGACTTCTTGTCAGACAATTTTACAAGCTGGCTGCATATTTTTTCAGTTATGAAGCTGTAAGACTCAACATTGAATTAAATAAATACATTTTCTGCCATGAAACTCTGTGGGCCCTATCATACACCCGGTGCAATAACGCGTAAGACGTGTATGGCGTAATGTCGCTATTTTCAGGCCAACTAACCCTAATTTTTCTGTTTTGCGCCACGTTGTTTGTAAAGCAAATCCTTTTGCACTGCTTTTTGAACTCAATGGTGTTCCGGTCTAAAAAGGAGGTGTGTTAAGGTGCATTGTTGGTGCATTGCTATATTAAGGAACTAAAATAGACTGAGTCTAAAGTCCAGCGGAGAGATCGTTAGTTGAGCGCCTTAAACGTGTACACATTGCTTAATACATACAGGATGTGCAGCAATACGCATATATCTTTCCAAAAGAAAAATAATTAAGCGATTAAAATATTACAGAAATTATTATTTTCTACAGAAATATACAAACCACTACCTCCGGTGGTTTTCAGTTCATTCATGACAACTTACTCTTGTATAATGTTATTATTATTAGTAGTAGTATTGATTACATGCATATTTATATTTGTTTTAATAAAAACAAGCTTAGATTGTCCACCTGTTGGGTTTTGGAGCATATGGAGCATAGGACATGTATTTGGATATAACTTTTTTGACCACACTTTGTTATTATTTCATTTATTTGTTTGCTGGAAATTAGAACAAAATTTTGAAATAGTTTTGAAACAAATCTTTGCACTTAACAAATAAAATTATATATGTAGGCTAATGTATGTCTTCAATGGAGTGCGTACAACACCGTTTACTTATCCACAAAAGGAAAGAAGTAAAGAGTAAAAGTGAAGAAAAAGAGAGAGAAAGTAGAGGCTGAATGGAGGAGGCACATTCTTTATCCTCGCACTGCAGATGGCCTGTTTAACTGTTTTTCTCGCTAGCATTTAATTACAAAGTCTGTCATGTAAATAGCAGATGCGCCATGGCACGACGCAACTGACTCTTAAAGGTAATGTAAGAATGTACCCAATAACTTTAATCATAAGGTAAACCCAAAACAACTTTCCATCTGGAGCTCCTTCACAGGACTCAACACTTGTAAACACTCACTCCAGCCCACACTTGGCAGTGCTACCAAGCCGACCAATCACAGAGCTTGCGCTACGCGTCATTGCAACATGTAGTTAAATTTTTTGAGAGGTGTGCAACAGCATAGGCGATGGCCACAGCGAGGGCCATTGTGTCCACGTGCCTGCTGCGCCAGAGCATACGCGTGCGCTTGACGCAGAAGTATAAACCAGCCTTTATTGCCCACATTCATTAATGCTACCAAGCTGACCAATCACAGAACTTGCATTATGCGTTGTCATGATGTGTATTTACATCTTTTTGAGAGGTGCGTGTCAGCCATGGCACGAGGGGTCTTGGACTGTGCTGGACCACATTTGTGCACTCGGTGCAAAAGTATAAATCGGCCTTTAAACGTGCAAAATGGACATAATGTTGATGGACCAAAATTTAATGGTTAATATCAATAGTTGTTATTCACGCTTATACACATTTGTGCGACATGTAGATATTTTAACTTTAATAAAAGTTAACAAAATATTTACTACTCATTTAAAAGCACAGATTTCTAGCTTTATTTGGTTATATTTTTTATGTCTGTAAAAAAAGTATTAGCAGGGATTCCAGTGTGTTTGTTTGACAATCAAACTGTCGTGAAAGCACACATTGGTCCAGACTTTTCCCGTGGGAAACGTAAGTCTATAGCGAACGATGATTTGCTCCTGTATTAGTAGGCGGGGGTTATTTGCCATGTTAACCATTACACTTTCCCCATTTAACTCTATGTGACATGTTTGTGTAGGCTATAGTCTTGTTATAGTTTACATTGAAGATAGAAAATGTTCTAAAATTATTTTTGTTATTTGATATTATTTTTTTTTTTTTTCATTTGCTTTTTTTTTTCAACACAAACCTTGCCTTTTAACAGCAGTGTGTAGACTTTAAATCCAACTGTATTATGCTTGCAGCAGCAGCATGTATATCTCTGATGGCAAGTCTGAATATACTGGCAGTAGAACGTCTGATACATGCTCTGCCATAATAATCAAAGCAGCAGCAGCAGTGTAGCAGATCTATGCTGCCAAGATCAAACATATTCATATACCATCTTACATAGTCGTTACAATAAGTAAATCCTGTGAGTGGTCCATGACAGAAATTTAAAGACTTACTCTAAATTAAAAAGAAAAGTGAAAATTTCATTCGATGTCTCCTTTAAATGTTGATCCTACATCTATGCTCTGACATGATGACAAGCTCTTGATGGCAAAAACACTAAAAACTTGCTGTGAAAATCCAGTTTTGTTCCTGAGATGACAAAGCTACATTTTTATCAGACACATACTTTTTTAGAATTTATTTTGATTATCAGTATTGCTTAATATTTTTGTGAACACTGATATATTTGTTTTGTTTTTAGGATTCTGTAACTAAAAATAATGTTATTTATTTGCTATATGTTAATTTAATATACACTTTTATAGTATTTATCCTAGGCTATTAGTTAGTAGGACTGTGTACTAGATATACGTTTTAAGTAAGAATAAGGAAGGGTCTATCAATGCAATAAGACTTAAATGTCTCTCTTTCTCATGAACAGGAAAAGAAAGATAGTGGAGCAATAGACTCTGCTGATAAGGAGATTCTGGCTGAAGCAGAAAGGCTGGATTTAAGAGCCATGGGACCACTTATATTGAGTGAGCTGCTGTTTGATGAGAAGATCAGAGACCAGATCAAGAAATACAAACGGCACTTCCTACAGGTACTTTTCCTTTAACAGTTCTCATTTTATATGACAAAGACCTGCCCACACAGAATCTGCATGTAAAGATCAGGATGTTCTGCTGATTTCTGAAGAACTGAAATACTGGTGTTTATTTTCTAAATAGTTTGGATAATTTTACTCCCTTGAGCAGTACTCTCAGCTACATTAAATAGAATTTATATCTGGAGTTTGACAAAAGTTCAAATGTTTCCTTCTGGGTCTAGCAATAGATGAGCATTTATAGCAGGACACTGAGACCTGCATACAGACTGTGATGTTAGTAAAAAGCCAAAATCAATTTAAGTCTTGACTAGAAATTGAAGTAACTCTTTTGATTGTGCAGTATCTAGGATAACATCCTTCTGCAAAAAATAATTACGATTCTAAATGTAGAGTTCACCATTAATCTCAGAAGTATTCTCTTTTCTTGCAGTTCTGCCACAATGATAAGAAGGCTCAGAAGTATCTGCTGTCAGGCTTTGAGTGTCTGATGAAGCTTCATCAAAGTCAGCTGCTTCCACAAGTGCCCATAATTCTCAAAGAACTCTATGATGCTGACCTACTGGAGGAGGATGTCATCTTGACTTGGGCCAAAAAGGTGTGCACTTCACAATTTTTACTCACAAATTAGGCCCATCTATACTCTGTTAAAATGCATTATCGTTCATCTGAAAATGCTAAATTCAAGTGTTAATGGAGGCCAGCATTTTTAGCTAGTTAATTTTTTAAACACTTCCAGTAGCTGCAGACAAATTGTTTGTTCATTCATTTGTAAATGTTTGAAATTTTGCATAAAGCACCCCCCCCCCACACACACACACATTTCAGTTCAAGTCTACCTCAGAATTTTTTCAAAAAATGCTACATGAATGGGCATGGAGCACTGCAAGCAGAAGGGAGGAGTAGGCGTGGCTTGCAGATCAGGGGGAAAGGGGGAGACGCACAACTGTCAGATGGCTCACCAACTAAGGCTCAATCCCAATTCTATTTTGTACCCCTACCCCTTGGCCCTTAAAACTGAGTGTGAATGGGAAGGGGTAGAATTGGGATTGAGCCTAAGACTAACTATCTGACAAAAACATGAGGAAACGCATGATTTTATAGTTCACAAAGTTAAAATGCAAAGAATAAACAGTAAGTAATTTAGGGTGCTTCACACCTGTGAATCGATTCATTTGTTCCGAAACACGGATAAAAAATTGTTACAATGTTGCTCTTTGCTCTTGGTGTGGTTCGCTTTCACACGGCAAAGTTTCTAAATGGACCAAAAGAGCTAAATAAGTCACGTGGGAATAACTCTCCTCACACTGGTCAGAGTTCACGGTTTATTTAGCAGAGTCCCGCTTCAACTGTCATGCGTCCTTATTTTAATTTATGACGATGAGCAATAAGACATTATAAGCGAAAAGCTGTGCTTTAATTTTGAATGGTGACACCCACAGACGTCGTCAAATATAGAGCAGAGGTAAGCCTTTCTCATACATAGCAGCTGGCTTATGCATTATAGGCTTTACATTATAGAGAGAAATAACAGATAAACTAAGACTGCATGTCGGTCAGTTTTTCTTAACGGATAAACAGCTCTTATTAATAGTTCAGCATGCTTTCACTTTCGTATTTAAAATGAACGCACATTTACCGGTAGAAATGACCTCCCGCCCTACTCATAATTCTCTCTTCATATAGCCATATACAGTAAATGCCTATGACATATCCATGATACACTGTGATATAGTCGGGCTCAGATCGTATCGCTTTCTCACTACAATCGATCCGCTCCAGAGTTTGTTTCAATCGAGCCGAGACCACCTCATTCAGGCGATCTCGGAGCAATTGTTTTAGCGCAGATCCGAGCATGATTGCTGGATTCACATATGCCAAATGAAACTGGGAAAACGAGACAGGTTCCGAAACATAAGTCTAGGTGTGAACGCATCCTTAATGCCCTGTTACATATATGATAGGCTATTTGTAATTTTAGATAACATATACAGATAACCACATTTTGTTATATAATTATAAAGATAATCATGTTTATATAAACACTAAATGAGAAGGACATCTCTCCTTCTAAATCCTGGGTCTGAATGCAGACACCATGGATAGCAGTGCAAGAGGTCTCTTACCCTTCTATTTCAAGCCCTACCGGTAACCTGGAAGATTTTAAACATCAGCAAATACTGCAGCACAGATAGACGATGCATCTGAATGGTAATAACTTAACTGACAAAAGAAGTCTGCCATTCTCTAATACTCATATAGCTCTTGTGACAAAAATGCATGCTACACACAAACAGCTTGGCTGTATTGGTAACCCTGACAGCATTTCGAGGAAAGCCATGCAATAAACTGTGGAGCATGGAAACAAACACCTACATCACAATCCCTTAATACTGCCAGTCATGCGCTGTCTCACAGCATATATCCATATGGGTCTGTCATCGGAAGGCACATGCTGTCATGAATAAATTAAGAAGCAGGGTCTTCTCATAGGATAAGAAAACTCAGTCTGTGAATAATAATATAGTGTTGGGTAACTTAAAAAAGTAATAGATTACAAATTACTGACTACTACTGTAAATTTGCAATTTGATTACATTTATTAATTATTGTAATCAGATTCCTAATTACTTTACTTTTAATTAAGAATCTAATTTAGAAGAAAACGGGATACTTGTAACGACTGACATCCACAGTATGAAATGTGTTCTGTGTTTGTCTGAAGTAATAGTCTACTGAAATGTGTATATTCCATACAAAGTATGAAGCTTATCATTCAGTTCTTGTTATGTGACTCGAGATTTCAACTGAGGGCGCCTGGAAAATCCAAGCTTGTGCAATATGCGCTCCTGATATGTGCTCGCAAGACCGCATGCCTTCATTGGAAATAATGAACTTGCGTACATAACACGATATGTGAGCGACCCCAAAAGCAGCTGCGCTTCTTTTCACATTCAGAAGATAGCTTCACTCCTGATCCTTCACAAGAATCTAAGCCTGTTTAGGCTGAGTTGTACCACTGTGTTTTTGGGCGCCGGTGTTTTCCTTGGCGATGAGTATTGTCATAGAATGCTTTCTATTCAAGTGCTTGAACAAGTTGCTGGTTGAGTTAAAAGCAGTCAAAGGTTCTTTAGAGACTGGACATAGACTGCATTTCACAGCAATATTTTTGCTTTTATGCTCAATGGAATCAAAATATCTGTATTTCCTCTTAATCAGCACTCTCATCAGCAACCATTTCAGCTTGCGTGAGTTGACATGATTGACTGACATTGCTGTGGAAAACCTGATTTAAAAGAAGCTTTTTTTTCTAAAAACTATATTTGTGATGTAAGTAATGCAATTAAATTGACTTTAGTAACTATTAAAATTACACAATTTTAAAATGTAATTCATTACATTATTCCATTCCCCTAAAACGTAATTAGAATACAGTAACATTAGACAGTTGCATTACTGTGGAATGCATGACACCCAACTCTGCACATAATAATGAGAAACCGAAACGTCGACACTCAACAGGCAGATGAGTGCTACATTACTGACTTTGATCCTGATTTAAATCTTAAAAGCTCAATTATCCAGTTTTCCCACAGTTTAAAGCTAACAGGTGTTAACGTCTTATTTGAAGGTCAACATACACAAACATACACTGTTAAATCTCAAAGTGCTCAAGGGTTTCTCGAACCTTTAAGGAAAGCATTTGAAGATCTACAAAATACAATTTATTCTCCAATTACTTGAGCTAAGGCATGATCATTGTGTTGAGAAAACCACACAAACATGTACCAAACCATGTCATGGCTGTTTAATCATATAACATGTTTTCTTTCATTATTATGCAATTGCCAAATTCTTATGTAGTGAATATTACACCCCATATCTAACAACCTATTTTTATTATGCTTGC
This sequence comes from Danio aesculapii, assembly GCF_903798145.1. NCBI lineage: Eukaryota > Metazoa > Chordata > Actinopteri > Cypriniformes > Danionidae > Danio > Danio aesculapii. The sequence goes on along the minus strand of NC_079447.1, from coordinate 36,847,677 downwards.
ATTTGTAAATGTTGGGTACTAGGATACCAATACTAAAGTCAACTGTTGTAACACTTAATCGTATTTGGGTAATTTTTTGAACTTTGAAAATATTCACTTCACATTATGATGAAAACACAGGTACTGAGTGCTCCTGCATAAGTGATTAGAATATGGCCTGTTAGGAGGGAGGAATATTAATTTAATCTGAACACGAGGAGGGTGGCACAGTGACTCAGTGGTTAGCACTGTCGCCTCCCAGCAAGAAGGTCACTGGTTCGAGTCCTGGCTGGTAGCAGCTGGAAGGTCATGCAAAACAGCTGCCAGAATACTTGGTGGTTCATTCTGGTGTGATGACCCTGATAAATAAGGGAATAAGCCAAAAGAAAATTAATGAATGAACATGAGGATGCAAGAAGCATATTATTCCATTTTAAAGTTTGCAGTGTGTGTTGACTGGCTGCTTGCTATTTGCTCACTGAAAACACATGATAATACTTGAAAGTGAATCATCACTGGAATTGATAGAACATTTTGTTAAATGCATTATTATACTGGGAATCTTCAACAAGTTTCTTGTTTTATTTTAAGGTCTCTAAGAAGTACGTTTCCAAGGAGCTGGCCATGGAGATCCATGCCAAAGCAGCTCCTTTTGTCAAATGGCTTAAGGAAGCAGAAGAGGAGAGTGAGGGGAGTGAAGTCGAGGAGGAGAGAGATGATGAAAATGTTGAGGTCATAATTTTTTTAATGATTAAAAACTTATATTAGCTACATTTGAAATTGGACAAAAGTTCCTTTATTCAGCTTTAGTTGGAAAATTCTATCAGTCATTGTTGTGTAGCAATTTCATTCATATTTAAAGTAGAAAAGGAAATGGGAAGGAAAAATACATTTTATACGTCATGTCCTGCTTTGATTTTTGTGTGTAATGAGAGAACCCTGCTGATCTTAGCAGCTATCAAGCCCAGCTGGCATCATTTGCCTCCCAAATACAAAATCAACAGCACATCAGACACCCACAAACTATTCTGTATGTTTCACACTCTGCTCTGTCCTCCACCACCTCTTTATCAGCCGATGATCTGGCCTCCTTTTTCACACACAACCACCTTCACATTTCCATGGCACATTTCCAACCACCTTCAAGCAGGCCCGGTTTAATCCCTCTGTTTAAAAAACCTTTAAAGGCTTTAAAGATTTTAAATTATAGACTGTTCTCTCTCCTTTCATTTATTGCCTGGAAACGTCTGTTTTTAACCGAATTTCACATTTTGAACTAACAATAACCTGCTGGATGCAAACCAATTAGGCTTCAAATGTGGACATTCCTCTGAGACTGCACTACTGTCTGTCACTAAAGCCCTGTGCGTTGCCAAGGCACGTTCTAAATCATTCATTTCTGCTTTTACTGGACCTATCTGCTGCTTTTGATTCTACTGGCCATCATCACCTCAGTGGTCATCACTGGAACCTGCCTCTGCTGTGGATTTGAAGTCTTACCTCACCAGCAGATCATTCAGAGTTGCCTGGAGAGGAGAGGTATCCAAAGCTCATCAGCTGATGACTGGGGTCCCTCTGGGATCTGTTATTTGTCCCCCTCTATTTTATATTAACATCACATCACTGGGAACTATCATCCAATTACATGGTTTCTCTTATTATTGTTATACCAATGACACTAAACTCTTATCTTTCATTTAATCCAGATGACCCAATGGTAGCTGCAAGGATCTTGCACTGCCTTAAAGATATCTCAGCTTGGATGAAAAACCATCACCTACAGCTTAATCTGGCAAAAATAGAACTTAACGTCTTCCCTGCCACTCCACACAATATATCTATTATCTTGTCTACCGTCACCCCATATAATTTGGTAAGGAATCTTGGAGTGGTCCTTGATGATCAGCTGTCCTTCAAAGAGCATATTGCTAACATAGCTCTATCATGCAAGTCTGCACTTTTCAACATCAGAAAATGTAGACCCTTCTTAACAGATCATGCTACATAACCTTAGTCCAAGCCCTTGTCATTTCAAGACTGAACTATTGCAATGCCCTTCTAGCTGGATTCACATCTTGTGTAAGGGAGCCCATGTAACACCTCCTTTTTTCTCTCTACATTGGTTATCCATCAAAGGTCAAATCAAGTTCAAATCATTGATGCCAAATCATTAAAATAATTAGCACTTCTTGTGTGTACTGCCTCTTCATGTTGATTTGCTGAATGTCTCCTCAATTGTAAGTCGCTTTGGACAAAAATGTCTGCCAAATGACAATGTAAACATAATGGCATATTTTAAATCTTATACTCACCACATATAGTTATGTAGTAGTTACTTAGAGAAACTGCTTTATATTTTAACTGTGAGCTGGAGCCCTGGGGCTTTAATTAACGTAATTACCTGAATCTCCCTTCGGCTATAATTATACTGGTTGAGAGAGACCATTGTGCTGGCTTGTGATAATCAGATTTTTCACATATCTCATTTGTTTGGTTTTTAGGTTGTGTACTCTTCCTCTGCACGAAATCTGATGGTGGAGACTTTTCAGCAAGAGAAAACCAAAGAGGAGGATGATCTTGATATAGATGCCATTTAAAAATATGACAAGTAAAACAGCAGCTTGGAACCTTGCTACATTCTACTCTGATGATGAAATGGATTGCAATGGCCTCCTCTTTACCTCTTTCTCCTTCATGGGTTTGCTTCTACAGTTCAGATTTTTTTATTCTGTTCGTCTTTTTAACTAAATAAACTGAGCATACAACCTATATATTGTTTGCCTTTATTTTATGGTTCTTTTTACTTCATGAGTGGCAACTAATTTAGATTAGATTATCCCTTGCCTATGAAACCACATTTTCTCACCTAACTACTCCCTAAAATTAAAAATGTACAAAATAACTCTTGTCTTAATGGCCTAAAATTATGAGTTTAAGGCTATGACTATCCTAAAGGATTACTAAGGACATGTATATAAAAGGCTGCAATTTGTAACTGCGATCTGCTGCCAGCGAGAGCTTGAAAGTTCACTCTGGCCACCCTGCCAACAATGCTGTGTTCCTTCACAATGCTGTCGGCGATATAGTCAAAATTAGCTACATTGTGCATCTTTTATTTAAATACATCTTGTATTTAAAGGGGCCATCACAGCATATCAGCAAGTCACATTCCTGCAGAAAGTCATGCTTTCTACCAAGAATATGTTGTATATTATTGCTGCATACATTTTTATCAAATGCATTCACTATGAAAGATCAAGTTGTTGGGTCCAACAGGGTCACTTCAACTACATGGGGTCTTACTCTGTTGTGCTCTTGGCTGTGGTAGATTAACAGAACCACTTCAGAGTAGCAGATGTGGGCAGTTATAGGGGGATGAGGGATGGCCATGTTCTAACCACCTCCACCTTTATCCAGGCACTCAGAGATGGGACCCTTGGCCTGCCACAGGACGAGTTTGTGGCTGATGAGGCCTTTCCACACCCCCCTAGACTGTAGTGGAAAGTTGGGTCCCACTTTATGTCGCTTATACCTGTGAACTTGCATGGTAAATAGATGTGTACAGATGTTACTACTTCAATGTGTTCCTTTTGGCGCCATTCATACCGCGGCGACAGCGGTACTTGGTGCCCCAGCAGCTTTTGACCGCTGGGTGGCAGTTTAACCACAGATATTCAGCTTTGCCTTTCCACAACACTAAACAGACTTTTCTGTGCGTACCTTATGTGATCAGATGTGTTCAATTAAAATATAATTTTGATTCAGCTCCGGTGTCATCTACTGAAAGCAAATGCCCAGCTAGTCCAGCCAGGTATGGCAGAGAGGCCTTTTCAAAAATGGCCAAATACAAAAGAGAAACTGATAAATAGTAGACGTTGATGAGAAATGGAGCAGCATATTTGGTAGTTGAGAACGCGCCGCTCCGCAATGTAGAGCTGGTTTCCGAGAAATGCAGGCGGCGGAGCAAGATACCCTCTTTGCCACGGTTGCGCAAAAGTATCTGCATGCGCTACAGGAACACCGTCTCAGTGCTGCTGGAAACATTGTAATCTCAAATAAGTCTCCGCTTAAACCGAACAAAGTCAACATGTTAGTTTTTCTGGCAAAGAATTTAAAATATGAATAGAAAACAAAAGGCGGAGAGACGCAGTTTTTTTTCAACATCTGACTTATGTTGTTACAAGCCTAGGCTAATATTTTTGTTCTTCGTTACTATTTATATTATTATTGATTAGTATTTGTGAAGTTTCTAAAATGTAACGTTTACTGTTTCAAGCAGTTAAAGTTATTTCTATTTAACTAGCCTACATTATTATAGGCTGTATTGTGTTGTTTTATCAACGAAAGTTATACAACAAACATGTTCGTTTGTACGGATATTTAGCATAATACTTTTTTCTTTTTTGATTTCTTATTTTTTACATGAAATGTAAATTAACTTAGGTAGGCTACTTGGGTACAGGGGCGTAATTTGTTGGTAGTATACCGAGGAATGCTTAGACAGTGAATATTGTCATCATTATTTAAAAAATTATAAATAAATAAATAAATAAATAAAACACCTTACGGAAAGGATGAAATAAAGGAAAAGCATGCTCTTAATCATTCTTCATAATCTGATTCGTAGCTATACATGCAATAAACTTATATTGCGCCGACAAGAACAAGCTCTAAAAGGTAAAGTCTAAAGCCATAGGAGTTATTGATATTAATGTTAGTTGTTAATATGGTCGTAAACACTGCGTTGTATAATTAACGCCGTCATTGTGTCGTGTCTGCGTTTTTTTTTTTTCTCGTTGAAGAACAGAAAATTTATGTTATCGCCGTCTTCCTAGCCAGGTTTTTCAACATCTGACTTATGTTGTTACAAGCCTATGCTAATATTTTGTTCTTCGTTACTATTTATATTATTATTGATTAGTATTTGTGAAGTTTCTAAAATGTAACGTTTACTGTTTCAAGCAGTTAAAGTTATTTCTATTTAACTAGCCTACATTATTATAGGCTGTATTGTTTTGTTTTATCAACGAAAGTTAATCAACAAACATGTTCGTTTGTACGGATATTTAGCATAATACTTTGGTCTTTTTTGATTTCTTATTTTTTACATGAAATGTAAATTAACTTAGGTAGGCTACTTGGGTACAGGGGCGTAATTTGTTGGTAGTATACCGAGGAATGCTTAGACAGTGAATATTGTCATCGTTATTTAAAAAAATTATAAATAAATAAATAAATAAATAAATAAATAAATAAATAAATAAAACACCTTACGGAAAGGATGAAATTAGGAAAAGCATGCTCTTAATCATTCTTCATAATCTGATTCGTAGCTATACATGCAATAAACTTATATTGCGCCGACAAGAACAAGCTCTAAAAGGTAAAGTCTAAAGCCAGAGGAGTTATTGATATTAATGTTAGTTGTTAATATGATCGTAAACACTGCGTTGTATAATTAACGCCGTCATTGTGTCGTGTCTGCGATTTTTTTTTTCTCGATGAAGAACAGAAAATTCATGTAATTGCCATCTTCCCAGCCAGGTTTTCATGCACAGTTTCCGTTTTTGTTTCTTCTCAAACAATAAAGTTTCGCTATAGCAGGCCCGGCGGCAGGATATCATAAATGAGGGCGCAAGGGCGATGTTTTTATATGACGTGCTAAAATTGAAAAATGAAATTTACATGAAGAGCTTTATTAGTGAAAAGCTGCCGAGCGCAACGAAATGGGCTATAAGCTATATTTGCTCTTATGTGCTGAAATACTTAACACTTTCCTTAAGACCACAGAATAATATGCAACATCTAAATGTCATATAGCCAATAAGGAAAAATTAACATGTTTCAGGTCTCTCCAGTGCATTTGGACTGAATATTTGACCGTGTCTTACTGGATGTCTCCAGTAACTAACAAACATAGAGGCACAAGCAGACTGTAGAATTAATTCATTAATTCTTTCTTTTATTTATTTATTGTCAACCAAATATATATAATTAATATGTGTGTGTGTGTGTGTGTGTGTGTGTGTGTGTGTGTGTGTGTGTGTGTGATGGCAGCAGACTGAAGAAGTTGTGCATTGGGTGGGTGGCATCTGCTGTTATGCAGAGGGCTTTACGGGTAAGACGTGTGCTGTAAATGTCCTGAAGGGAGGGGAGAGAGACACCAACGATCTTCTCAGCTGTTCTCACTATGCGTTGAAGTGTTTTCCTGCAGGATGCATTGCAGGTTTCAAACCACACAGTGATGCAGCTGGTCAGGATGCTCTCAATAGTGCCTCTGTAGAAGGTGTACATGATTGGGGCTGGTGCTCTAGCTCTTTTGAGTGGCAGCCTGTTTGAACATATCCCAGTCTGTGGTATTGAAGCAGTCTTGTAAAGCCTCTGAAGAACCTTCTGGCCACACTTGTATCTCCTTGCAAACCGGTTTGGTGACTTTAACGATCGGTCTGTAAGCAGGCATTAGCATGACAGTTAAGTGGTCCACCAAGGTGGGGGAGGGGGAAGGCTTTGTAAGCTCCTCTCTGTGTGGTGTAAACAAAGTCCATTGTGTTATTGCCCCGTGTTGGAAAATCTGTTGTTGTATTTTTGGAAACACACTCTTTAGGTCTGCATGGTTAAAGTCCCCTGCCAGGATGAGAAAAGCATCGGGGTGGGCTGTCTGCTGCTCACTAATGTGCAGTTTCCGTAAACACAAAAGCACAACAGTCCTTTACAGTCCTATGTGATGAACGAAGTAGACGGATGTAGTCCAGTTTGTTGTCTAGTGAGCGTACGTTCGCTAGAATGATGGAGGGGATAGCGGGTTTGTGGGGGTTAGCCGCTAGCCTTGTTCGGATACCCCCGCGCTTACCCCTCTTATGCTTCCTCTCGCGCCGCTTGAAGCGCCTCCATTGTGGGCGAGGTGGTGAGGTGGGGGTCGGAGGATGGGTAGGCATCCGGAGCAAGCCGAAATCTTGCAGCTCATCAGTGTCCGCGGAGTTTAACTTGTGAAGTTTGTTTCTACCGATGTCGAGCAGAAATGTTCGACTATATGCGCACTTAAGGACAGATAAACGTGACGTTGACGCACAATAACACGGCGACGTACAAGACGAGGAACACAAAAACACATTAATAACATATTAATAAATAATACCAAGTTTTAACACATCTGCTACATTCCAGTGGAGCCTCCGTTGCGCTCTACCACAGCTGGCAAAACTTTCTGAAGGTGGTATAAGCACCAAATAAGTGGTTTAAATTATGTTAGTCTCCTTATTTCTTTCCGTTTTATTTTAAATATTATAAATGTTTAAAGTTTTAGGTAAAGACGTCAAAATATGCCCACACATGCAAGCTAAACTAGATCATATCTGAGTCATCTCGCTTTATTACCCAACCAAAATCAGCGAGGAAAAAATAAATGTTTTAAATTAAATTATATTTAAATGTTAAATTAAATTAAAAAATGAATTTAAATTTTAAATGCCATTTAAAAATAGTTGCTAAAATTAATGTGTTACTTAGTTACATTTTTAGGCCTTAGCCAAACAGAAAGCCTGTCTACGGTAAATCCACACGCACTAGATAGCCTATACCTTTTTCTTTTATAACACTGTAAACATAACTTCGCAGGTCGATCATCTTCAAACGCAAAAGGCATTTTTAAGTGTCCTAACTTGACTGCTGCTGTAGAATGGGATGTTTTTTTTACGTAACTTTAAACGTGTGCTTTAGCTATGTCAAAATGAAAGCAAATTTTTTTAAGGGTTCTGCGTTTTGTCAATTGTATAGCTTTAATAATATTAATAATAATAATAATAAAAATAATAATAATAATAATAATAATAATAATGGATATAACAAATTATAATATTATAGTATAGACATTTTTACTAGGCTACTTTAATATTAATCCCTAACTGAAAAACGAATGTGAAAATGACTGGCAGCTGTGCTAAAATTAATATAATGGCAAATTTCTTCTGCGTTTTTTCCCTTTATAGCTCAATAGTTTTATTCAAAGAATATAGTTCTCTCTTCAACTTTCAGGTTTGAGGTGGGGGAAGAAGTGGCAGAGGCAATTCAAATGTACCATCTCTAAATTAAAAAAGGCCACTTACGCGGCATCTGTGTGTAAAGATTATTACCTTATTTTTATTTTATTATTATTATTTATTTATTCATTCATTCATTCGTCATTCATTTTCTTTTTGGCTTAGTCCCTTTATTAGTCTGTAATTGCCACAGCGGAATGAACCGTCAACTTATCCAGCATATGTTTTACGCAGAGGATGCCAGGAGGGCCAGCTGGGGCTTCGGGACGGAGTGAAAGGAGAGGCAGGACTTTGCCCCGAGTCTGGGAAAGATGGCTTGCCGTCATTACACTAGTTTTCCGATGGCACACGAGTTACATGCGCCAAACACATGAACAAATAAATTAATAAATAAGGGAAAGAAAACATCTAGCCTTATAGGCTGAGTTCTTTTTGATTACAATCGCCGTTAAGTTTCCGTTTTAAATGTAAGGCTGTTGCATAAAATAATAAAATTGCTTAAAATAATACAATTTTAATTTATAAGTGACTTTGCTGCGTCCCCCTTGATGTTTCAATAACGCATAATAATCTATACACCATATTAAAAACACTTAAATAGACATGATTTCGGCCTCACTAATGCCCATTAACACCTGACAGACAAGCTTTTGGTTATGAGAAGGGGGAAGGGGTCTCCACTATTAAGTGTTTTTCACAAACATGAATACACAAAATCCAAAACTCCTATAGGACGGATGGCGTAACAAAACCTATGCGTTTAAAAACGAAACCGCATTAAATATGGGGCCTTATGAAAATGAATGTTTCTATCTTTTGAACGGTGACGGTATAATATCATGGAATTACTTTCAATAGCAAAATAATATACATCTCAAGGAAGAACGGACAAATGAAAGTCTCACTTCTATCACTCTTTAAAAGTTTTGGTTTGGGTCATTGTAAATGCTCAGTCTCGTTATGAGCTGATCTTCATTTCTCTGTGTTAGTGGAATAAAGCAGGCGAGTCAGCCGCACCAATTTATGAGCAGACAGAGCAGGATTCTCGCGATGACCACCAGCGCAATTCCGCTCTTTGTTATGAGCCGTAGTTTCAGTGTAAACTTAGTAAAGGTGAGATTCTTTGGCGATGATGTGTACAGTGTTAGATTTTATATTTAGCAGACATTTGCGCTGAACACGCAGTGAATGCAACGCATCAAGATTCGGGCACCTTCTCCGAAAACACTCGATTGATCTCAGCTGGTGGATCAACATTTACCTCATGTCATGATCGCTGTCATCTGCGCCATTATTATTATTATAACTTTAGGTGAGGTTTGCAAACCTGTGCACTTTTCACTCTTCAGCCGTTTGTATTTCCTGCAGTAACAAAAGCTCCCTGTTCATTATATTCAGACACACAAATGCTCCCAAATATATTATGAGGGCGCATAGATTAAATTTCGGGCGCTCATGCGACCAAAATGGTTGCAATTTCGAGCCCTGTAGTATAAGGACATGTATTCAGACCACAACTGAACGTTTGAAGAAAATTGAATGCCTTATTATTTAGAATTAGCTATTATTGATGTAAATGCAGCCGTTCAAGGCGCATAATTGATTTATTACGGAATTGACGGTATTAGACAATCCATGTCGTGGCGCAATGTCACACCGGTGATGACTATGACACCCGTGTACCGCCCACCCCTACTACCAGTTATTTAAAATATCTATATTATGCTCCAAGCATTTGCCAAAACGAAAATATTTTTAAGTAAAAACACAGAACATAGCTGAATAGAGTGTTGCCTGCTTTAAACGATGGGTTAGTAATTATATTATAACTGGTTATGTTCAGGTCAATGAAATAATACCTCACAGAAGTTAACCCCCGCTTTTGGGCAGCCCTCTTCCGACCTCTTTATGCAGCCCAAAGGACCGAGCCGTCCCGGGAGACACCTGCAAATACCCAGAGTTGGACCATGGGCCATATGGCCGTTCAACGCCGGCGCAGACCTGGACAGTCTCGTCCAGCCTGGCACCTCTTTGTGTTTAAAAAGGGATCATTTGTCCCGATGGGCTTTCAACCAAGGCTGAACCTGGACGCGGGCGTCCCACGCGACACTTTTACCACAGGAGACAGGGATCATTTGTCCCAATTGGGGCTTAGCAAAGGCTGAACCTGGACGCGGGCGTCCCACGCGAAACTTCTAACAGAGGAGATAGGGATCATTTGTCCCATTCGAAGCTATGCTTTATCACACAGATAGAGGAATAATAAAGACACTGAACACCATATGACCTTTATTGTTCAATTTTTATTTAGGAAGATTCAGAGTCTTCGGTTGCTTCGAGGGGGCGTTTCCCCTTCGAAGGCGGCCATGGCAGCGTCCTCCTGCTAGTTCCCTCCTGAAAAAGAGAAAAGGCCAGTTACCTAACACCACACGTCCCTCTGTTGAGGTCCATGCCAAAAAGGAACTGATTTACCATGGGTGACCCGGGACTCTCTGCCCTCTGGCGCCCCTTCCTTGAGTGGCGTTCTCTGCCCGCTGCCTCCTCCTCCTCCTCCTCCTCCTCCTCCTCCTCCACCAAGGCCCTCTCGAAGAGTCTGCGGTGCTCACGTGCTTGGAGAGGGCCTAGGTGAAGCGCGTAGAACTTGTCTGAGGTTGAGGTATCGTGGCACATGAATTGGGCCACCTTCCTGCGATCCTCGGAAGAATGTGAATTCTTTGCCTGCGTCAGAGACAGACAGACAGACAGAGACTTTTTGGGGTCAAAGCCGCTGGCAGTCATGGGGGTCAGCGGGGGGGCACTGGCATAGATACTCACGTGGGTCGCGATGGCAGTTCGGACGTCAGTGAAGGTGGGCTTGCCGGGAAGCCCCATGCTGGTCCACGCAGATTGAAAATATTTGTTCAGGGTTCGACAGGGACTGGGTCTGGAAGTAAAAAAAAAATAGGAGGCCTGGCTCCCCCCGGGGAGGCTAGCCCGCAGCTGCAAAAAACCTCCGGAACCAGCTGTATTCTTCCTTGTTGAGAGACAGCTGAGCCGCGCCGAAGGCTCGGTTTGTCTTGTGCGTGGTGATCTGGGAAAAACAGAGAGAAGATGAGTGAGCCCCTACCACTGGTGGCCCCCACATGCAACGTCCCACTCACGTTTATGACATAGGCGGACTCGTCCGGGCTTCTGGAAGCCTCTTGGACCTCCTGGATGGTCAGGTTCTGGAAGACCCCACAGCGATGGCCCGTGATGCAGGTCAGGTAGCCGGTCAGGTAGCCATAGAAGCGCCACTGCTGCCTGGTGTCTGGGCTGGACTCGAGGCCGTCTGACGGAGGGAAGTTAGGGGTTAGACTTTACCAACAAACAAACCAAGTTACACCACCAACGGTTTAAACTTAGCGATAGCCGCTGGTGCCCCAAGACAAAAATATAATGTCTGCTCCGGGGCGCCAGCGGCTCTCGGTCCAACCGAGCCACGTCAGCGTACCCACCCCTTAACCCCCATTCGGGGGTTAAGGGGTGGGTACGCTGACGTGGCTCGGTTGGACCGAGAGCCGTTGGTGCCCCGGAGCAGAAGAGGGAAGAACGGAGAGAAGGTCAGCGTTTCCACCGCCACTGGTGGAAACGCAGACCGGCGGGGACCAAACACTCACCTAGAAGGGCAGGTATTTTTCTCCCAGCCGTCCAATGACAGCGTAGCAGGGTGGCTTTGGAGATGAGTCTGCCTTCTTTGGCCTGCTTGGTCCTAACCTCGTGTACCACGACGCGGCGGCGTATGCCGCGAATGAGAGCTCGAAGCTTCCTGCGAACCAGCACCAGGGTGGTACTGGAGAGGCGGCAGGAGGCCGGCGGGGTTTCGGAGAGATAATCCAGGAACTGCGCCATGTTCTTCAGGTAGTGCTGCCTCGTGGGCTCGGCCATGCCCGTTTGGCCTAGCAGGGCAGACCAGGCTCGGATGCGCACCGGTTGGTTGAGGAAGGACAAGGTTTCTGGGTCCGCGTGGCCTGTCGCCATGAAGCCTAGGAAGGCCTTGACCCTCGCCAGTTTGGAGGCCACGTTATTCCGCAGACGGGCGGTGGGCTCGCTCCCCAATTGGAAACCCTCGAACTCTGCCAAAAGCAAGTCTGCAGAACGGGGGCGAAAGTCAAAAGTCAGCCTAGACGACATACACCCACCACCAGCCCAACAGAGAAGTGCCATAACCATACTCAACTCAAGGCGCGGGCGTGGTCAGGGTACGGGTACTTTGTTGGATCGTAGGCTTCCACAGGCCCGGAGGCCGCCCGGAGACCTCGGGCCGCCTCTCGCCCGGGGGCCGGCTCTCGCCCGGGGGCGGGGTCGGGGGATGGTGCCGGCGGGGCAGGACACGACCTTGCCTGCCTGCTCTTCCTCCCCTCTTCCCCCCCTCCTCAACTCTCGATAGCGGCGGGCGAATTCGAGCTGGGTGGACCTCACCTTGTCCACCTGCTAGCGGAGCTCTGAGAGCTGGGCCTGTATGCGCTCCGTTGCGAGCCTGCAGCGGGGGTCGGCGCAGGGACGCTCGGCTTCCGGGCCGTCTGGTTCCCGTTCCTCCTCGGAGGACGACGCCAGCCGAGACACCACGGGTACCGTCGGTTTGAGTGGACCGCAACCACTGCAACTCTCGAGCCACTTTCCGACGCCTCGCTCAGCCCATAGCCTCCTCCTGGCCGAGACGGAGAGCTCGGCGTGCTGCTTCAGGTGTCTGTCTAGGCGGGCCGGCGTCCTCCGGCAGCCGGGCACCGGGCACGCCGTCTTCCGCATGTCTACGCGGCCAGCGGCGAGCGTCAGCAAAAGCTTTTTCTCGTCCGCGTTCGACACCTTGTGGACCGCAGACAGGTGCGGCGAGAGGCGGCTGTAGACGTTGAAGCAGAGCGCACATTCGGCCATGACCGTCCAAGACCAAGGCTGGAGGGAGAGAGACCCACATGCCGCGTGGAGCGGTTTTAAAAGATGGCGGACGAAGCATCCACTTCCGCTCAGCGACACTGGTTCCCCTCCCCCTCTTAAAGGGGAAGGACCGATACCTACGAGATCCCTTTGATCCAACTTGTATGGAAGCACTTGTTACGACTTTTGGTGGATTTTTGTCCCAGGAACAACGCATCATTTCAGGCAGCCTCACCGTGCCAGCAGCGGGGACTTTCGCTGCTTTTTGATTTATTCCCCTTTTCCCACACAAAGGGATGGGCATGAGCCCCGCCGAACATGCACCGTTTTGGGCAGCTTGTACTGCGCCAGCCCGCAGGGGGCTTTTTGCATAAAGCTTTTTATAGTTCCCTTCTCTGCCCCCACAAAGGGATGGCATGAGCCCGGCCAAACACGCACAGTTTTGGGCAGCTTGTACTGCGCCAGCCCGCGGGGGTTTTTTTGAATAAGCCTTTTTATAGTTCCCTTTTCTGCCCCCACAAAGGGATGGCATGAGCCCGGCCGAACACGCACCGTTTTGGGCAGCTTGGACTGCACCAGCCGTGGGGGCTTTATACATGGCTTTTTCCCACTTTCAAAGCAGTGTCGTAGAACCCCATCGAACACGCATCTTTTCCGGGGCTCACCGCATCATGAACCGCAACCATCAAAAAGGAGGGGCCAGACCGTAAGCCCGGACACCACTGACCCCGGCTTGTTTCACCTCGCCAGAGACTACTAGCGGCCACCCTCCGCCTCCACCAGCCACCCCCACACACCTCTGGGGGAGAGGGGTAGGGGGGGCAGGTGGGGCAGGGGAGACCGCCGAGGGCCGGCAAGGATAAACCCGAAGGGGTGGGCGTGCTTGCGGACGGGCGGGAGACGCAGCACTGGTCACGCACACACACAGGGGCCGGAGCCAGCACCAGCCCGTACCCCACACGGCCCCTGGGCTCGACACACCACGCTGGAGACTCTACCGAGCCCACCTACCACCCCCAGCCCTTGTCCAGGGCAAGGGCGGCGCGGACTGAGAATCAGCAGGGGGGGGACAAAGCACAGGGGGTCAGGCGGGCGGGCTGGCGGGCAGAGCGCCGGACATGCTCTTGGTCAAAACCAGACGGGCCATTTGAGTTTTTTTTTCTCCCACAGATAGAGGCGGGAAAGGGGGGGGGGTTGTTTGCGGAGGGACACCCCCCCACGCCTCCCTCACAGCACGCCCGAGGCAGGGAGGAACCAACCACACCCATAGAGGCCGACCCACCCATGTTGGGGCAGGTGTGCCGGGCAGGGGCCTAACCCATGGGGCGTCAAAACAAGCTCCTATCGATCAGCGTACTTGGTCCAGGCGCGAAATGGTCAAAACCTAAGTCCAACTTTCTCAAAGCTGCCAAACCGTCAGAACCTAAGTCCACATTTCTTCGCCGTCGCTGAATTCTCAATGGGAGGTCAGAGACAATCGGCGCCGGACAGGCACCTCCAGGCGCGGGACGTCCCGAAAAAGGGGTCTCCCTTCGGGCATGGCTTGGCGGGCTGGGGCCTGGGTCTCACCAAGTACCCCGGTGAGTGTCGCCGCCCTCGCCACCGGCCGTTCCGGAGACCAACCATTTTCATGGACTTTGGTTTCAAAAGCTCGCTGGAAAGACCCAACCATCATCCCAAATGCTGACACCCAGGGCCACCGCTCCCACCCCCTTTTCCCCAGGGACCGCACCCTGTCCGGGGGCAGGGGCCCACGTTAGAGGGGCTGGAGCCCCTGACTCCCAAGGCCACCACTGACACCCCCTTTCCCCCAGGGCCCGCACCCTGTCCGGGGGCAGGGGCCCACGTTAGAGGGACTGGAGCCCCTGACTCCCAAGGCCACCACTGACACCCCCTTTCCCCCAGGGACCGCACCCTGTCCGGGGGCAGGGGCCCACGTTAGAGGGGCTGGAGCCCCTGACTCCCAAGGCCACCACTGACACCCCCTTTCCCCCAGGGCCCGCACCCTGTCCGGGGGCAGGGGCCCACGTTAGAGGGACTGGAGCCCCTGACTCCCAAGGCCACCACTGACACCCCCTTTCCCCCAGGGACCGCACCCTGTCCGGGGGCAGGGGCCCACGTTAGAGGGGCTGGAGCCCCTGACTCCCAAGGCCACCCCCTTTCCCCCAGGGCCCACACACTGTCCGGGGGCAAGGGCCCACACCCTGTCCGGGGGCAGGCGCCCACATTAGAGGGGCTGGAGCCCCTGACTCCCACTGCCACCCCCTTTCCCCCAGGGCCCACACCCTGTCCGGGGGCAAGGGCCCACACCCTGTCCGGGGGCAGGGGCCCACATTAGAGGGGCTGGAGCCCCTGACTCCCAAGGCCACCACTGACACCCCCTTTCCCCCCAGGGCCCGCACCCTGTCCGGGGGCAGGGGCTCACGTTAGAGGGGCTGGAGCCCCTGACTCCCAAGGCCACCACTGACACCCCCTTTCCCCCCAGGGCCCGCACCCTTTCCGGGGCAACATTGACTTAGCTAGTGGCACTCGCTACGCAGACGTGCCGTTGGTGAACCACCTGGATGTGGGGGACCACCCTCTCCACCACCTCGCCCGTACTGTGGTACGAGATAGCTCGGGTGCACCAGCCTTTCCCACTACCGCCACCCGGCGCAATGCTCAATTTGTTGAGGTGGCTGGGGTGCACCAGCGGCACGTAGTTCCAGGAGCGTTCAATGTGGAAGTTTTGTGTTTGCCTTCCTCCAGTGCCGGACGTTCGCCCCCGCCAAGGCCAAGGCCAAGGCCAACAGTGCTCGCCCGGGGTCGGGGCACTGTTCCTGGGTAAGCCTGCAATGTCTCAACCACTTGGCTGAGTTTCCCCATGCCCACGGTCGCCCGCCAGCTCGCCCAGGGTCGGGGCACTGTTCCTGGGTAAGCCTGCAATGTCTCAGCCCCTTGGCTGGGTTTCCCCATGCCCACGGGCGCCCACCAGCTCGCCCGGGGTCGGGGCACTGTTCCTGGGTAAGCCTGCAATGTCTCAGCCCCTTGGCTGGGTTTCCCCATGCCCACGGGCGCGCACCAGCTCGCCCGGGGTCGGGGCACTGTTCCTGGGTAAGCCTGCAATGTCTCAGCCCCTTGGCTGGGTTTCCCCATGCCCACGGGCGCCCACCAGCTCGCCCGGGGTCGGGGCACTGTTCCTGGGTAAGCCTGCAATGTCTCAGCCCCTTGGCTGGGTTTCCCCATGCCCACGGGCACCCACCAGCTCGCCCGGGGTCGGGGCACTGTTCCTGGGTAAGCCTGCAATGTCTCAGCCCCTTGGCTGGGTTTCCCCATGCCCACGGGCGCCCTCCAGCTCGCCCGGGGTCGGGGCACTGTTCCTGGGTAAGCCTGCAATGTCTCAACCTCTTGGCTGGGTTTCCCCATGCCCACGGGCGCCCACCAGCTCGCCCGGGGTCGGGGCACTGTTCCTGGGTAAGCCTGCAATGTCTCAGCCCCTTGGCTGGGTTTCCCCATGCCCACGGGCACCCACCAGCTCGCCCGGGGTCAGGGCACTGTTCCTGGGTAAGCCTGCAATGTCTCAGCCCCTTGGCTGGGTTTCCCCATGCCCACGGGCGCCCTCCAGCTCGCCCGGGGTCGGGGCACTGTTCCTGGGTAAGCCTGCAATGTCTCAACCTCTTGGCTGGGTTTCTCCATGCCCACGGGCGCCCGCCAGCTCGCCCGGGGTCGGGGCACTGTTCCTGGGTAAGCCAGCCTGGCCATTGAACCCCTGGTTCGTTCAAACGCAAAGCCGCCAAAACCTAAGTCCACATTTCTACGCCTTCCCCGAATTCCAGATGGCAGGTCAGAGACAATCAGCCCCAGACAGGCACCTCCAGGCGCGGGACATCCCGGAAAAGGGGTCTCCCGTCGGGCATGGCTTGGCGGGATGGGGCCTGGGTCTCACCAAGTACTCCGGTGAGCGTTGACACTAGCCACGCGAATTCTCGCTCAATCAACTGTGTCACTGGTGCCCCTGGAACCCCCCTCGTCGCGCCAGAGCCAACAGTGCTCGCCCGGGGTCGGGGCACTGTTCCTGGGTAAACCTGCAATGTCTCAGCCCCTTGGCTGGGTTTCCCCATGCCCACGGGCGCCCTCCAGCTCGCCCGGGGTCGGGGCACTGTTCCTGGGTAAGCCTGCAATGTCTCAGCCCCTTGGCTGGGTTTCCCCATGCCCACGGGCGCCCACCAGCTCGCCCGGGGTCGGGGCACTGTTCCTGGGTAAGCCTGCAATGTCTCAGCCCCTTGGCTGGGTTTCCCCATGCCCACGGGCGCCCACCAGCTCGCCCGGGGTCGGGGCACTGTTCCTGGGTAAGCCTGCAATGTCTCAGCCCCTTGGCTGGGTTTCCCCATGCCCACGGGCGCCCTCCAGCTCGCCCGGGGTCGGGGCACTGTTCCTGGGTAAGCCTGCAATGTCTCAGCCCCTTGGCTGGGTTTCCCCATGCCCACGGGCGCCCTCCAGCTCGCCCGGGGTCGGGGCACTGTTCCTGGGTAAGCCTGCAATGTCTCAGCCCCTTGGCTGGGTTTCCCCATGCCCACGGGCGCCCACCAGCTCGCCCGGGGTCGGGGGCACTGTTCCTGGGTAAGCCTGCAATGTCTCAGCCCCTTGGCTGGGTTTCCCCATGCCCACGGGCGCCCACCAGCTCGCCCGGGGTCGGGGCACTGTTCCTGGGTAAGCCTGCAATGTCTCAGCCCTTGGCTGGGTTTCCCCATGCCCACGGGCGCCCTCCAGCTCGCCCGGGGTCGGGCACTGTTCCTGGGTAAGCCTGCAATGTCTCAGCCCCTTGGCTGGGTTTCCCCATGCCCACGGGCGCCCTCCAGCTCGCCCGGGGTCGGGGCACTGTTCCTGGGTAAGCCAGCCTGGCCATTGACCCCCCCTGGGTCGTTCAAACGCAAAGCCGCCAAAACCTAAGTCCACATTTCTACGCCTTCCCCGAATTCCAGATGGCAGGTCAGAGACAATCAGCCCCAGACAGGCACCTCCAGGCGCGGGACATCCCGGAAAAGGGGTCTCCCGTCGGGCATGGCTTGGCGGGATGGGGCCTGGGTCTCACCAAGTACTCCGGTGAGCGTTGACACTAGCCACGCGAATTCTCGCTCAATCAACTGTGTCACTGGTGCCCCTGGAACCCCCCTCGTCGCGCCAGAGCCAACAGTGCTCGCCCGGGGTCGGGGCACTGTTCCTGGGTAAACCTGCAATGTCTCAGCCCCTTGGCTGGGTTTCCCCATGCCCACGGGCGCCCTCCAGCTCGCCCGGGGTCGGGGCACTGTTCCTGGGTAAGCCTGCAATGTCTCAGCCCCTTGGCTGGGTTTCCCCATGCCCACGGGCGCCCACCAGCTCGCCCGGGGTCGGGGCACTGTTCCTGGGTAAGCCTGCAATGTCTCAGCCCCTTGGCTGGGTTTCCCCATGCCCACGGGCGCCCTCCAGCTCGCCCGGGGTCGGGGCACTGTTCCTGGGTAAGCCTGCAATGTCTCAGCCCCTTGGCTGGGTTTCCCCATGCCCACGGGCGCCCACCAGCTCGCCCGGGGTCGGGGCACTGTTCCTGGGTAAGCCTGCAATGTCTCAGCCCCTTGGCTGGGTTTCCCCATGCCCACGGGCGCCCACCAGCTCGCCCGGGGTCGGGGCACTGTTCCTGGGTAAGCCTGCAATGTCTCAGCCCCTTGGCTGGGTTTCCCCATGCCCACGGGCGCCCTCCAGCTCGCCCGGGGGTCGGGGCACTGTTCCTGGGTAAGCCTGCAATGTCTCAGCCCCTTGGCTGGGTTTCCCCATGCCCACGGGCGCCCTCCAGCTCGCCCGGGGTCGGGGCACTGTTCCTGGGTAAGCCAGCCTGGCCATTGACCCCCCCTGGGTCGTTCAAACGCAAAGCCGCCAAAACCTAAGTCCACATTTCTACGCCTTCCCCGAATTCCAGATGGCAGGTCAGAGACAATCAGCCCCAGACAGGCACCTCCAGGCGCGTGACATCCCGGAAAAGGGGTCTCCCGTCGGGCAGGGCTTGGCGGGCTGGGGCCTTGGTCTCACCAAGTACCCCGTCGAGCGCCGACACCACCAGCCACGCTAATTCTCACTCACCCAACTGTGCCACTGGATCCCCAAATGGACTTGATTGTCTTTTCAAAAGCTGGCTGGAAAGACCAACCATCATCCAAATGAGGCTTTGTTGTTCCAATCAATTATTTTACTTCCTCACAGAAGTTAACCCCCGCTTTTGGGCAGCCCTCATTCGACCTCTTTATGCAGCCCAAAGGACCGAGCCGTCCCGGGAGACACCTGCAAATACCCAGAGTTGGACCATGGGCCATATGGCCATTCAACGCCGGCGCAGACCTGGACAGTCTCGTCCAGCCTGGCACCTCTTTGTGTTTAAAAAGGGATCATTTGTCCCGATGGGCTTTCAACCAAGGCTGAACCTGGACGCGGGCGTCCCACGCGACACTTTTACCAGAGGAGACAGGGATCATTTGTCCCAATTGGGACTTAGCAAAGGCTGAACCTGGACGCGGGCGTCCCACGCGACACTTCTAACAGAGGAGATAGGGATCATTTGTCCCATTCGAAGCTATTTTTTATCAATCACAGATAAAGACACTGAACACCATATGACCTTTATTGTTCAATTTTTATTTAGGAAGATTCAGAGCCTTCTGTTGCTTCGAGGGGGCGTTTTCCCTTCGAAGGCGGCCATGGCAGCGTCCTCCTGCTAGTTCCCTTCTGAAAAAGAGAAAAGGCCAGTTACCTAACACCACACGTCCCTCTGTTGAGGTCCATGCCAAAAAGGAACTGATTTACCAGGGGTGACCCGGGACTCTCTGCCCTCTGGCGCCCCTTCCTTGAGTGGCGTTCTCTGCCCGCTGTCTCCTCCTCCTCCTCCTCCTCCTCCTCCTCCTCCTCCTCCTCCACCAGTCATGGGGGTCAGCGGGGGGGCACTGGCATAGATACTCACGTGGGTCGCGATGGCAGTTCGGACGTCAGTGAAGGTGGGCTTGCCGGGAAGCCCCATGCTGGTCCACGCAGATTGAAAATATTTGTTCAGGGTTCGACAGGGACTGGGTCTGGAAGTAAAAAAAAAATAGGAGGCCTGGCTCCCCCCGGGGAGGCTAGCCCGCAGCTGCAAAAACCTCCGGAACCAGCTGTATTCTTCCTTGTTGAGAGACAGCTGAGCCGCGCCGAAGGCTCGGTTTGTCTTGTGCGTGGTGATCTGGGAAAAACAGAGAGAAGATGAGTGAGCCCTACCACTGGTGGCCCCCACATGCAACGTCCCACTCACGTTTATGACATAGGCGGACTCGTCCGGGCTTCTGGAAGCCTCTTGGACCTCCTGGATGGTCAGGTTCTGGAAGACCCCACAGCGATGGCCCGTGATGCAGGTCAGGTAGCCGGTCAGGTAGCCATAGAAGCGCCACTGCTGCCTGGTGTCTGGGCTGGACTCGAGGCCGTCTGACGGAGGGAAGTTAGGGGTTAGACTTTACCAACAAACAAACCAAGTTACACCACCAACGGTTTAAACTTAGCGATAGCCGCTGGTGCCCCAAGACAAAAATATAATGTCTGCTCCGGGGCGCCAGCGGCTCTCGGTCCAACCGAGCCACGTCAGCGTACCCACCCCTTAACCCCCATTCGGGGGTTAAGGGGTGGGTACGCTGACGTGGCTCGGTTGGACCGAGAGCCGTTGGTGCCCCGGAGCAGAAGAGGGAAGAACGGAGAGAAGGTCAGCGTTTCCACCGCCACTGGTGGAAACGCAGACCGGCGGGGACCAAACACTCACCTAGAAGGGCAGGTATTTTTCTCCCAGCCGTCCAATGACAGCGTAGCAGGGTGGCTTTGGAGATGAGTCTGCCTTCTTGGCCTGCTTGGTCCTAACCTCGTGTACCACGACGCGGCGGCGTATGCCGCGAATGAGAGCTCGAAGCTTCCTGCGAACCAGCACCAGGGTGGTACTGGAGAGGCGGCAGGAGGCCGGCGGGGTTTCGGAGAGATAATCCAGGAACTGCGCCATGTTCTTCAGGTAGTGCTGCCTCGTGGGCTCGGCCATGCCCGTTTGGCCTAGCAGGGCAGACCAGGCTCGGATGCGCACCGGTTGGTTGAGGAAGGACAAGGTTTCTGGGTCCGCGTGGCCTGTCGCCATGAAGCCTAGGAAGGCCTTGACCCTCGCCAGTTTGGAGGCCACGTTATTCCGCAGACGGGCGGTGGGCTCGCTCCCCCAATTGAAAACCCTCGAACTCTGCCAAAAGCAAGTCTGCAGAACGGGGGCGAAAGTCAAAAGTCAGCCTAGACGACATACACCCACCACCAGCCCAACAGAGAAGTGCCATAACCATACTCAACTCAAGGCGCGGGCGTGGTCAGGGTACGGGTACTTTGTTGGATCGTAGGCTTCCACAGGCCCGGAGGCCGCCCGGAGACCTCGGGCCGCCTCTCGCCCGGGGGCCGGCTCTCGCCCGGGGGCGGGGTCGGGGGATGGTGCCGGCGGGGCAGGACACGACCTTGCCTGCCTGCTCTTCCTCCCCTCTTCCCCCCTCCTCAACTCTCGATAGCGGCGGGCGAATTCGAGCTGGGTGGACCTCACCTTGTCCACCTGCTAGCGGAGCTCTGAGAGCTGGGCCTGTATGCGCTCCGTTGCGAGCCTGCAGCGGGGGTCGGCGCAGGGACGCTCGGCTTCCGGGCCGTCTGGTTCCCGTTCCTCCTCGGAGGACGACGCCAGCCGAGACACCACGGGTACCGTCGGTTGAGTGGACCGCAACCACTGCAACTCTCGAGCCACTTTCCGACGCCTCGCTCAGCCCATAGCCTCCTTCCTGGCCGAGACGGAGAGCTCGGCGTGCTGCTTCAGGTGTCTGTCTAGGCGGGCCGGCGTCCTCCGGCAGCCGGGCACCGGGCACGCCGTCTTCCGCATGTCTACGCGGCCAGCGGCGAGCGTCAGCAAAAGCTTTTTCTCGTCCGCGTTCGACACCTTGTGGACCGCAGACAGGTGCGGCGAGAGGCGGCTGTAGACGTTGAAGCAGAGCGCACATTCGGCCATGACCGTCCAAGACCAAGGCTGGAGGGAGAGAGACCCACATGCCGCGTGGAGCGGTTTAAAAGATGGCGGACGAAGCATCCACTTCCGCTTCAGCGACACTGGTTCCCCCTCCCCCTCTTAAAGGGGAAGGACCGATACCTACGAGATCCCTTTGATCCAACTTGTATGGAAGCACTTGTTACGACTTTTGGTGGATTTTTGTCCCAGGAACAACGCATCATTTCAGGCAGCCTCACCGTGCCAGCAGCGGGGACTTTCGCTGCTTTTTGATTTATTCCCCTTTTCCCACACAAAGGGATGGGCATGAGCCCCGCCGAACATGCACCGTTTTGGGCAGCTTGTACTGCGCCAGCCCGCAGGGGGCTTTTTGCATAAAGCTTTTTATAGTTCCCTTCTCTGCCCCCACAAAGGGATGGCATGAGCCCGGCCAAACACGCACAGTTTTGGGCAGCTTGTACTGCGCCAGCCCGGCGGGGGTTTTTTTTGAATAAGCCTTTTTATAGTTCCCTTTTCTGCCCCCACAAAGGGATGGCATGAGCCCGGCCGAACACGCACCGTTTTGGGCAGCTTGGACTGCACCAGCCGTGGGGGCTTTATACATGGCTTTTTCCCACTTTCAAAGCAGTGTCGTAGAACCCCATCGAACACGCATCTTTTCCGGGGCTCACCGCATCATGAACCGCAACCATCAAAAAGGAGGGGCCAGACCGTAAGCCCGGACACCACTGACCCCGGCTTGTTTCACCTCGCCAGAGACTACTAGCGGCCACCCTCCGCCTCCACCAGCCACCCCCACACACCTCTGGGGGAGAGGGGTAGGGGGGGCAGGTGGGGCAGGGGAGACCGCCGAGGGCCGGCAAGGATAAACCCGAAGGGGTGGGCGTGCTTGCGGACGGGCGGGAGACGCAGCACTGGTCACGCACACACACAGGGGCCGGAGCCAGCACCAGCCCGTACCCCACACGGCCCCTGGGCTCGACACACCACGCTGGAGACTCTACCGAGCCCACCTACCACCCCCAGCCCTTGTCCAGGGCAAGGGCGGCGCGGACTGAGAATCAGCAGGGGGGGGACAAAGCACAGGGGGTCAGGCGGGCGGGCTGGCGGGCAGAGCGCCGGACATGCTCTTGGTCAAAACCAGACGGGCCATTTGAGTTTTTTTTCTCCCACAGATAGAGGCGGGGAAAGGGGGGGGGGGTTGTTTGCGGAGGGACACCCCCCCACGCCTCCCTCACAGCACGCCCGAGGCAGGGAGGAACCAACCACACCCATAGAGGCCGACCCACCCATGTTGGGGCAGGTGTGCCGGGCAGGGGCCTAACCCATGGGGCGTCAAAACAAGCTCCTATCGATCAGCGTACTTGGTCCAGGCGCGAAATGGTCAAAACCTAAGTCCAACTTTCTCAAAGCTGCCAAACCGTCAGAACCTAAGTCCACATTTCTTCGCCGTCGCTGAATTCTCAATGGGAGGTCAGAGACAATCGGCGCCGGACAGGCACCTCCAGGCGCGGGACGTCCCGAAAAAGGGGTCTCCCTTCGGGCATGGCTTGGCGGGCTGGGGCCTGGGTCTCACCAAGTACCCCCGGTGAGTGTCGCCGCCCTCGCCACCGGCCGTTCGGAGACCAACCATTTTCATGGACTTTGGTTTCAAAAGCTCGCTGGAAAGACCCAACCATCATCCCAAATGCTGACACCCAGGGCCACCGCTCCCACCCCTTTTCCCCAGGGACCGCACCCTGTCCGGGGGCAGGGGCCCACGTTAGAGGGCTGGAGCCCCTGACTCCCAAGGCCACCACTGACACCCCCTTTCCCCCAGGGCCCGCACCCTGTCCGGGGGCAGGGGCCCACGTTAGAGGGGCTGGAGCCCCTGACTCCCAAGGCCACCACTGACACCCCCTTTCCCCCAGGGCCCGCACCCTGTCCGGGGGCAGGGGCCCACGTTAGAGGGGCTGGAGCCCCTGACTCCCAAGGCCACCACTGACACCCCCTTTCACCCAGGGCCCGCACCCTGTCCGGGGGGCAGGGGCCCACGTTAGAGGGACTGGAGCCCCTGACTCCCAAGGCCACCACTGACACCCCCTTTCCCCCAGGGACCGCACCCTGTCCGGGGCAGGGGCCCACGTTAGAGGGGCTGGAGCCCCTGACTCCCAAGGCCACCCCCTTTCCCCCAGGGCCCACACACTGTCCGGGGGCAAGGGCCCACACCCTGTCCGGGGGCAGGCGCCCACATTAGAGGGGCTGGAGCCCCTGACTCCCTCTGCCACCCCCTTTTCCCCCAGGGCCACACCCTGTCCGGGGGCAAGGGCCCACCCCCTGTCCGGGGGCAGGGGCCCACGTTAGAGGGGCTGGAGCCCCTGACTCCCAAGGCCACCACTGACACCCCCTTTCCCCCCAGGGCCCGCACCCTGTCCGGGGGCAGGGGCTCACGTTAGAGGGGCTGGAGCCCCTGACTCCCAAGGCCACCACTGACCACCCCCTTTCCCCCAGGGCCCGCACCCTTTCCGGGGCAACATTGACTTAGCTAGTGGCACTACGCTACGCAGACGTTGCCGTTGGTGAACCACCTGGATGTGGGGGACCACCCTCTCCACCACCTCGCCCGTACTGTGGTACGAGATAGCTCGGGTGCACCAGCCTTTCCCACTACCGCCACCCGGCGCAATGCTCAATTTGTTGAGGTGGCTGGGGTGCACCAGCGGCACGTAGTTCCAGGAGCGTTCAATGTGGAAGTTTTGTGTTTGCCTTCCTCCAGTGCCGGACGTTCGCCCCCGCCAAGGCCAAGGCCAAGGCCAACAGTGCTCGCCCGGGGTCGGGGCACTGTTCCTGGGTAAGCCTGCAATGTCTCAACCACTTGGCTGAGTTTCCCCATGCCACGGTCGCCCGCCAGCTCGCCCAGGGTCGGGGCACTGTTCCTGGGTAAGCCTGCAATGTCTCAGCCCCTTGGCTGGGTTTCCCCATGCCCACGGGCGCCCACCAGCTCGCCCGGGGTCGGGGCACTGTTCCTGGGTAAGCCTGCAATGTCTCAGCCCCTTGGCTGGGTTTCCCCATGCCCACGGGCGCGCACCAGCTCGCCCGGGGTCGGGGCACTGTTCCTGGGTAAGCCTGCAATGTCTCAGCCCCTTGGCTGGGTTTCCCCATGCCCACGGGCGCCCACCAGCTCGCCCGGGGTCGGGGCACTGTTCCTGGGTAAGCCTGCAATGTCTCAGCCCCTTGGCTGGGTTTCCCCATGCCCACGGGCGCCCACCAGCTCGCCCGGGGTCGGGCACTGTTCCTGGGTAAGCCTGCAATGTCTCAGCCCCTTGGCTGGGTTTCCCCATGCCCACGGGCGCCCTCCAGCTCGCCCGGGGTCGGGGCACTGTTCCTGGGTAAGCCTGCAATGTCTCAACCTCTTGGCTGGGTTTCCCCATGCCCACGGGCGCCCACCAGCTCGCCCGGGGTCGGGGCACTGTTCCTGGGTAAGCCTGCAATGTCTCAGCCCCTTGGCTGGGTTTCCCCATGCCCACGGGCACCCACCAGCTCGCCCGGGGTCAGGGCACTGTTCCTGGGTAAGCCTGCAATGTCTCAGCCCCTTGGCTGGGTTTCCCCATGCCCACGGGCGCCCTCCAGCTCGCCCGGGGTCGGGGCACTGTTCCTGGGTAAGCCTGCAATGTCTCAACCTCTTGGCTGGGTTTCTCCATGCCCACGGGCGCCCGCCAGCTCGCCCGGGGTCGGGGCACTGTTCCTGGGTAAGCCAGCCTGGCCATTGAACCCCTGGTTCGTTCAAACGCAAAGCCGCCAAAACCTAAGTCCACATTTCTACGCCTTCCCCGAATTCCAGATGGCAGGTCAGAGACAATCAGCCCCGGACAGGCACCTCCAGGCGCGGGACATCCCGGAAAAGGGGTCTCCCGTCGGGCAGGGCTTGGCGGGCTGGGGCCTTGGTCTCACCAAGTACCCCGTCGAGCGCCGACACTACCAGCCACGCTAATTCTCACTCACCCAACTGTGCCACTGGATCCCCAAATGGACTTGATTGTCTTTTCAAAAGCTGGCTGGAAAGACCAACCATCATCCAAATGAGGCTTCGTTGTTCCAATCAATTATTTTACTTCCTTTAATAAATAAAATATGTTCGTAAGAACGTGGTGGGCCAGTGATTCCGTCGCTGTCATCAGTGGTTTAATGAGCTCAGGAGAATTCTGCTTTGCATTTTCTATGCATTACTAACATCACTAAACCAGACATTTGTTTTATAAGTTAACCAAATATTCGCAGAGATTCAGCAGTTTTTTTTCTGACGCGTTTGCCAGTCATGCCAATCAGTGAAAAAAAAAGTAACCGTGGCCCTGTTTGCAGGTATTAATATTCGTTTTTTCGTCAATCTGATGCAACTTTTATTATTTATACAGGACATTAAAATGCAATTAAAAGTTTCAAATCAATAAAACTCAATTTATAAAAGGGCTAGCCTATTTTATGCATTAAATATAACTAATTTCCTTTATTTCTGACTAGACCATGCATTTTTAGACTATTTTACAATTGTAATATGTGCATATGCTTTTTTTAAATAACATTAATTTAACAAATATTTTAGCACATCGAAAGTAATTAAGTGACCTGTTTTTTTTTTTATTAAAACCTTTATGCAAAAGGATCAGAGGATAAATTATCGTAGGATAAACGTATCTTATGGAAAAACACCAATTGACGGGCTCTGCTTTCGGTTTTAAAAGAATCAAGCAGCTTTAAAAAATATAATTTGCTGAAGAGAAATGACTGGAAAAAAAGAAAGAAAAAGATTAAATATATAGGGACTGTTAAAAGAACATTTCTCTTTAATATATTCTTTCGACTCCGAAACATCAGCTAAGATTATGATGAATGACGGAGTTTCTCTATTGCCTGCTTTAGCAGTGCGTCCCGGTCTATGAACGAGGAGACGAGAGAATGCGCTGTTCAGTTTCGGCTTGATATATTTAAATAAAAACTAACACCGAACTGCTTTTAACGCTCAAAAAGTTAAACTAAAATGCACAACTCTTGTTGGTTGCACCCGCGGGATGCACAATGAACCAAAACGCGCCATTATTTTAATTCTATATTCGTGAAGAATGAGCCATGAGATTGAGATTTTTGAAGGTGCTCTCTAGCGGCGAAGTTCCTGGCAGAGTAGCGAGTGAAAAAATGTGCATAAAGAAATTGGACAAGAGGAATAACCTTTTAAATTATATAACAAGCATCGTATTCTTTCTAATCCTCGCCCAGTTTTAATACAAGTTGTGTTTTTTTAATATTTGTGGCTGGGAAGTTTATTAAGAATATATTTATAATTATATATAATTAAATAAATACATAATTATATATATATATATATATATATATATATATATATATATATATATATATATATATATATATATATATAGAGAGAGAGAGAGAGGAGAGAGAGAGAGAGAGGAGAGAGAGGAGAGAGAGCAAAAAAATATTTTTATTATACTTTTAGTGATCTGCTTAAGGTAGGTCAATTTATTTTTTTTGCTTTTGATGAAGCAGCATTCAACTTAAGCTCTTTAGACCATGCCCCTGACCGTTTCTCAGTGTTTTGCCACAATATCTTTAAATAAATTATTTATTTAGGCATATTTCATTATTAATTTATTTTCATTATTCGTTTATTATTATGTACAATAATTCAGACATAAAATAAGATAGTAAAATATAATCAACAACGAAAATGTAAATAAAAACATAAATAAAACATAAATAAAAAAGTCTTGTCTTAGTCCTATCAAAACGGCAAACACTAAAAGCAGGCTAAAAGACTGCTTTATTTATTTATTTAAGACTACTTATGTGTACTGAATGTGTGTGTCATGTTAGTTGTCTTTTATTTCTTCAATTCCAAAACGAGTCCTCTTTGCACTTAAAAAGTTTACAATAAAGTGTGTTAACAAATTTTAAATGATTAATGAAGGACTTATAATGCTTTGACTGTTATGGGAAGCAGACGGACAAGGAAGGTGAGTGAATTATTAACAATGTTTATTTGCAACACATGAGCACATAAGGAGAACGGAGGAGAAGTGAGTGGAGTCCGGTTTTGCGGATGATCCTTGGTGGCAGGCTGGATGACTGATACTGAGGGAGACCGAATGCACACACCAGAGGGCTTGCGGGGAAGACAGACTGATGACAAACACAAGGCAGACAGGACACCGGGAACACTGGACAAACTAGGAGAGACAGAGAGCAGATAAGTACAATATACTGAGATCGAATGTTAGTGATTACCAGGAAGTGTTCACTCAGAGTCCGCTTCGTAGGAACGAGACCGGACCCTGAGTGAAGTGAGGTGTGTGCTTATATAGTGACTATAAGTGATTGGGTGCAGCTGTGTGTGGTTAATACTCAGGTGATGGTGATCTTTGCGTGATGCTGGTGGAAGAGCCTGGCCAATCCGTGACATTGACTTATTGTTAAATATCATTTACAAGCACAGTAGCATATTTAAAGCTGCTGTAAAGGCTATTTCTATCCGTTCGCATCCCGTCCCTTTGCGCCCCCTGGTGGCTTTTTCACAAACTGCGGTCCTACACTAAAAACAGAGCAGCAGTTATTTCAAACGGCGGCGGTTTAAGCCCCGGCGGTAATAGTCACTTTGAACTCTCACCTACTGTAAGTAGTATGTAACAACTGTGTATGTACACACTGGTACATAGTATTTACTTGTGTAATACTGGTGTAACTACACACATGTAACAACCCACTGAATAGTATGTGTAAGTACAAATGTGTAACAGGACATTGGTAACAACACTAAGAAAGTACACATCAGTTACAAGGATTATGTAAGTGCATTGCGTAACCGCAAAGGAAATGAAAGGTTCAGTAGACTTTTTGCTCTGAATGAATGGCTATTAAAATGGTGTGAAGAACAGAAATTGCTCTTTGCTAATAACTGGAATCTTTTTTGGGAGCGTCCTAGGCTTTTCTGCGCTGACGGGCTGCACCCCAGTCAAGCTGGAGCTGAACTCCTGTCGGACAACATCTCCAGAATATTTTGCTCTATCTGACTAGTATATGCAAAATACGATGGGACCATCGCAACTGGCCCACCTTTACAGGTACTCTGCCCTGCACCAACTGTGGGCCAGTGGCATAATTCCCCCTCCTTTCTTCCTTTAGCACCAGTTAGGGGGTTAAGGATGTACTCTATATAAGGTTGGTGGTTACAGCCGGTCATCAGATGGGCACCCCCCTTCCTTGGTGTTTCACCGATTTAAGCCCATGACACCTCGGGAGGGCTCGACAGCAGATCCAGCGTCCTGGATCTACTCCTGCTGACCACCACCCAACTCTATGTTATGGTTTGTCGTTCAACTGGTTGGCTTTTCCACTGAACCTCCCTTTGTAGCCAAATCCAGCGAGATGTTACTTCTGCCTCTTTAGTAACCTTTCCTACAAGGCGTTTCCTGGCCATTCCTTCAATTCCCAGCCATCCGAGGGCTCTCCAGAGTGACTGCCCCGCAAACCCCCTACAACCCACCTCTACTGGTAAATTCCAGGCTCTCCATCCATTCTCTTGGCTCTCAAGTATCAGACTTTGATATTTCTTGAGCTTACGTTCATGGGCCTCCTCCATTCTTTCCTCCCAGGGTATTGTAAGTTCTATAAGCACCACCTGTTTGGTGCCTCTAGACCATAGGACAATATCTGGTCTGAGGCTAGTCTGTGCTATTTCCTCTGGGTATTTAAGCTGCTTTTTAAGGTCTGCTCGCATTTCCCAATCCTTTGCTGAGGCCAGAACACCTCCTCTCCTTCGTCCTGCTGCAATGCTCTCTCCTGACCTAATAAACTGAATAAAGCACTGCCCATCAGAATGCTGTTTCACCTTCTTCCTTGCCTGCTCCAATCCATCCGCCAACTGAGAGAGGATTTTGTCATGCCTCCACCGGAATTTCCCGTCTGCCAAACTTGACTGGCATGCTGATAGGACATGCTCAAGATTTGCCTGCTTTCCACATAGTGAGCAGCTTGGTCTCTCTACCATCCCCCAGATATGAAGGTTTGATGGAGTCGGAAGAACATCATAGACTGAACACAGCAGGAACTTTATGCGTTGTCCTTCCATGCTCCAAATATCTTGCCATGTCAGGGCCCTTTCTCTTACGCCCTCCCATCTTGTCCAGCTGCCCTGCTTTTTCATGCCCACAGCTTTAACTTGCTGAGTTTCCTCCTCTGCTTTGCGGACCTCTCTTTGTATTAGCCAGCGGCGTTCCTTTGGGTCCGCTTTGTTCCAGCTCGCACTAGTGAAGCAGCCCAATCCAAGCCTTCCCTGTAAGTAATAATTCACAAAATTCACAATTTAGTCAAACAGACTCCTATTCGTCCCACATAAATATTAGTAATGAATATCTTGCTAACCCCATAGAGACTGTGTCTCTTCCTCGCATTATTAGATCAAGAAACAAACGTACTGTGTGCTCCAGAAATAATCTATTAAGAATTAAACCAGAAAAAACACTAAAAAGTGAAAATACAAATTTCATAAAGCTTGGTCTCCTAAACATCAGGTCACTAGCACCTAAAGCACTTATGATAAATGAAATAATAACAGATAATAATCTTAATGCACTCTGTCTCACTGAAACCTGGCTGAAACAAAATGACTATTTTAGTTTAAATGAAGCAACTCCTCCAGGATTCCTATATAAACATGAGGCTCGTCAAACTGGTCGTGGTGGTGGAGTTGCATCAATCTTTAGTGATATTCTTAATGTTAATCAGAAAAACGGACTTATGTTTAGCTCCGTTGAAGTATTAGCGCTTAATGTTATGGTTATGGACTTACTACATTCACTAGGGATAAAGCAAAATGTTATTGGTCCAACCCATCGCTTAAAGCATACACTAGATCTAATTCTGTCTTATGGAAATGAGGTCATTGGTGTAGACATTATACCACAAAGTGATGATATTACAGACCACTACCTCTTACTATATAAGTTGTGTTTACCTGAAATTAGCAGATCCGCTCCGATATATCGCCCTAAAAGAACTATTGTTCCATCCACCAAAGACGAATTTATAAATAACCTACCTGATCTTTCTCTGTTTCAAAATGCACCCACAAATGCAAATGACCTTGATGTAGGAACCAGCAGTATGGATGCCATCTTTACTAGCACTCTAAATACTGTGGCACCCATCAAACTAAAAAAGGCTAGTGAGAATAAAACTACACCATGGTATAATAGTCATACCCGCGCTCTCAAAACAGCAACCCGTGCCTTGGAATGTAAATGGAAAGTTTTTTTAAGAAGTTTTTAGTATTGCGTACAAAGACAATATGTCCAGCTATAGGAGGGCTCTAAAATCTGCCAGGGCTTAGCACCTCCGCAAACTGATAGAAAATAATCATAACAATCCTAGATTCTTATTTAACACCATTGCTAAATTAACAAATAATCGGTCATCTTTGGAACAAAACGTTCCACCGCAAATTAGTAGTGATGACTTTTTTCAGTGATAAAATAGAAGGCTTTAGACAGAAAATAGGAGATATTAAACTTTCTGCACCGCCTTATACTTCAGATCCAGTAAACATCCCACCAAATCAAAATAACCTACAGTGCTTCAAAATCATAGAACAGGAAGAGCTAGATAAAATTATAAATAGTTCTAAACCAGCCACGTGTATGTTGGATCCAATTCCAACAAAATTACCTAAAGAATTGCTATCTGTTATAGGAGAACCTCTTCTTAACGTTATCAACTCTTCTTTATCTTTAGGCCATGTTCCAAATCCTTACAAGTTAGCTGTCATTAAGCCTATTATTAAGAAACCACAACTGGACCCCAACAACTTAGCTAATTATAGGCCTATTTCAAATCTTCCATTTATGTCTAAAATACTAGAAAAAGTTGTTTCTGCTCAATTATGCTCCTTTCTGCAGACGAACAATGTTTTTGAAGTGTTTCAGTCAGGTTTCAGAGCTCATCACAGTACAGAAACTGCATTAGTGGAAATAACCAACGATTTACTCTTAGCTGCTGACCAAGGGTGCATCTCGCTATTAGTTTTACTCGATCTTAGTGCGGCACCATTGACACCATTGACCACAGTATCCTCATAAATCGCTTAAAGTCTACAGGTGTCCAGGGACAGGCTCTACAATGGTTTAAGTCATACTTAGCTGACCGGTACCAGTTTGTGAATATTAATGGACAACCTTCACAAGTCAGCCCAGTAAAGTACGGGGTGCCTCTAGGATCAGTTTTAGGCCCTTTGCTGTTTACAATATACATGCTACCCCTGGGAGACATTATTAGAAGACATGGGATCAGCTTTCACTGCTATGCAGATATATATTTCTACTAAACCTGACGAGATGTCTAAACTGTCCAAGCTAACTGAGTGTATTAAAGATGTTAAAGACTGGATGACCAACAATTATCTTCTCTTAAACACAGACAAAACAGAATTATTACTTATTGGGCCTAAATCCTGTACACAGCAGATCTCACAACTCGACCTACAATTACAGGGATACAAAGTTAGCTTTAGCTCTACTATAAAAGATCTGGGTGTCATATTAGACAGCAATTTAACTTTTAAAAATCATATATCCCATGTCACAAAAACTGCTTTCTTTCATCTAAGAAATATTGCTAAGTTCCGTAGTATGCTATCCATCTCAGATGCAGAAAAGCTAGTCCATGCTTTTATGACTTCTAGGCTGGACTACTGTAATGCACTGTTTGCTAGCTGCCCAGCATCCTCTATTAACAAACTTCAATTAGTACAAAATGCAGCTGCCAGAGTTCTTACCAGGTCTAGAAAATTTGATCACATCACCCCAATTTTATCCTCTTTACACTGGCTGCCTGTTAAGTTTCATATTGAATTTAAAATATTGCTTCTTACCTACAAAGCTTTAAATAATCTAGCTCCTGTTTATCTAACCAATCTTCTGTCTCGCTACAATCCAACTCGCTCTTTAAGATCTCAAAACTCAGGGCTTCTGGTAGTACCCAAAATCGCTAAGTTGAGTAAAGGAGGTCGAGCCTTCTCATTTATAGCTCCTAAACTCTGGAATAGCCTTCCTGATAACGTCCGAGGCTCAGACACACTCTCCCAATTCAAAACTAGATTAAAGACCTATCTGTTTAGTAAAGCATACACTCAATGCGCCACTTAGCGGGTTCCCACACAGGTTCTGCATCTTGTTTATATACACTATGAACAGCAGCTACGCTAATTATTCTCTTTATTCTCCATTTCCACCTGGGAATACTCTTACCGAGGCCCTCAGACTATGCAGAGTCACTGATTCGATCCAAGACCAACGACGAGATGATCCCAAGGTTTCCATATCCTGGACCAGGCCGTATCCTGAGCAGCTACTGTGGTGGTCATGGAGGACTGGAACATGAGACTGATTCCTGTGATGCTCCAGAGACAGATGAGTCTTCGCTGAGGCCAGCTTCCAGCCTCCGCCGCTGAGACTGCAGCTCTGCACAAGACGTTTGGCCAGCGGAGAAATTAAAATGGTCGTGCCCAACTGAGTCTGGTTTCTCTCAAGTTTTTTTTTCTTCACTTTCGCCAATTAGTGAAGTTTTTTCCCTCTTCGCTGTCGCCACTGGCTTGCATGGTTCAGGATCTGTAGAGCTGCGCATCGTTGGATTTGCTCTTCAGTGTTTGGACTCTCAGTAGTGATTATTAAACCACACTGAACTGAGCTAAACTGAACTGAATTTAAACACTAAAAACTGAACTACACTGTTCCAATTTACCATGAACGTTTATGTGAAGCTGCTTTGACACAATCTACATTGTATAAGCGCTAAACAAATTAAGGTGAATTGAATTGAATTGAACTTTTTACTTGGAATTCAGGGGTGCGTTTCCCAAACAATGACATAACTTGTGGCTGACCTATCATAGTACGATGCATCGTTTGGGAAATGACCGATGTAGTGACCAGTCTTTCAACAAAACCGTAGTTTCTCTGTCGAAGATCCATCCTTTGAACCACGTTAGTCCATAATGACGCCATAAACGATGCGGAGTAACAAATTCTTTAGAGAAAATGACCATCATTTCTGTATAAAATTATAATGTATACAAAGTATAAATACTAAAACTTTTCTGATGAAAGTGTAGTAATTTCTTCTCTGCCAAAACAGAGGGTAACAATATTAGCACAAATTGCTAAAACTTCCTGCCTGAACAAGGAATAACATAAATTAGCTTGTATCGCTAAACTTCTCTGGTTGAACAGAGGGTAAACAAACAAAGAAAAAGAAAATAGCAGGTAAGGCTTAACTTCTCCACCTGAACAGAAGATAAACTTTTAATTCTCTATTGAAATAGAGGATAGCTTTTTGTTAAACAAACCCTGCAGCTGTTTATTAACTCTTTTCTGACTGAGCAGAGAATAACCATGTGTATAGACTGGTCTGTATGGTTCTTTTGATAGAGTGAAACTCACCACATCAAAGTTGAGTTGAAAAGATTAAGTCTGATCTTTGTATTCAGGTAGCTTCAATGTTCATCAGGGTTGCAGTCAGCAAATTTGTGATGTCCGCTGAGTGATTTCAAATTGCCGTTGAGCTGAAAAGATTCCTTCTGAAGAAGTTTCCTTGAGCTTGAAGGTTCAAGTTGATTTTCAGGTGGATTTCAGTCTTCTGTGGCAAATTGTTGAGAATTTGGTGATTTCAGTCTCTATCTGGGTCACGGCACCAAGTTGTTGTCAAAAAATGATTGAAAGACAAGAGAATCCTGTCCAAAAGACTCGTCCAGAATTTCTTTATTGAGACATGTTGGTTAATCTGCAGTCATACAGTGTCTTTAAGAAGTCCATGTGTCTGTAGGAGCCTACCGGAGGTCTGCAGTCTACGAGTTTTATCACAAGTCTGAACTAAGACAATATGTCCTGTCTATAATGTCTTGTTAGAAGAAGGGGGATGACTAAACAAAGCATGCAAATTCAGTATTGGAGTCAGCATGATAACTGGCATATAGGTGTTAGAAACTGGCCCAGCAACTGACCACACAAGTTAATCAACAAAAGTGGTTTCTTTGGCCTGAAAGTATCACTCGAAGACAAAGGCAGAGTCGTTAAAAGCCTGGCCGTAGCATTTGCATTTCTCTGGCTTAGCCTGTAGACAGAAAGACAAAGGTAAATGTCCCTCGTGGCTGGGCTATTAATAAAATGATATAATCAAAACCAAAGAATATAGCTTTTCAGTTATATGTAGATTATTGTTCATTTGAAACTAGATTATATAAATTTATTTTTCCACAGTAGTTACACTAGTATTACACAAGAAAATACTATGAACCAGAGTGTACTTACTCTTAAGGAAACAGACGGACAAACAAGGGGAGTACATTATGAAAGATGTTTATTCCAACAGTGGAGCACAAAAGGATAACTTTGGGGAAGTGAATGAAGGTCGGTTGAGCTGATAATCCTTCTTTGTGGCAGGGTGGATGACAGACACTGAGGAAGACCGAATGCACACACCAGAGGGCTTGCGGGGAAAACAGACTGATGACACACTAAACTCTGACAGGACACCGGGAACACTGAACAGACTGGAAGGAAACAGAGATTAGGTAAGTTCAGACGATGAGATGATAGTGACTACCAGGAGGTACTCGCTATGAGTCCGCTTCGTGGGAACGAGACCGGACAATGAGTGAAGTGAGATGTGTGCTTTTATAGTGAGTTGGAGTGATTGGGTGCAGCTGTGCGTGATTAGAACTCAGGTGATGGTGCTCGTTGGGTGATACTGGTGGAAGAGCCTGGCCAATCCGTGACATTACCCCCCTCACCAGGGCCCGCTCCTGAGGGCCTAAACCTCCGACGCCGTGGTGGTCTACCTCGTCCACGAGGTGCTGGGAACTCGGGGTGATTGGAGTGGAACTCCTCCATAAGTGCGGGATCTCATATATCAGATCTGGGGACCCAAGACCTCTCCTCTGGACCATATCCCTCCCAGTCGACGTGGTATTCCAGATGACCACCACGACGCCGGGACCGTAGGATGTCCTTGACTTTATAGATGGACCCTTCTTCCAACATCAGTGGGGGAGGGGGTTCCTCTTTGTGGCCAGGCTCTGTGGAGGGAATCAGAGGATCGTGAAAGGGTTTGAGAAGGGACACGTGGAATGTGGGGTGGATTCTGTATTGTGGTGGTAACTGTAACTTATACGTGACTGGATTGACCTGTTCCAGGATGGTGAAGGGACCAACAAATCTGGGACTTAGTTTTCGGGAGGGCAGTCGCAAGCGGATGTCTCTGGTGGAGAGCCAGACCTTCTGCCCCGGAGTATAGATGGGACCTGGAATCCTCCTTTTGTCGGACACCTCCTTGGCTCTGCAAACTGCCCTCTGGAGATGGTGATGAGCATCGTCCCAGACCCTCTCGCTCTCCCGGAGCCAGTAATCCACTGCGGGGACATCAGAAGGTTCGCCATCCCAGGGAAAGAGTGGAGGTTGGAATCCCAGGATGCACTGGAATGGCGTAAGTCCGGTGGTAGGTTGCCGCAGGGAATTCTGGGCGTATTCCGCCCAGCCCAGAAACTGGCTTCAGGAGTTTTGATGACCGTGACAGAAGGTCCTGAGGAACCGTCCCACTTCTTGAATTTTCCTCTTTGTCTGGCCGTTGGTCTGTGGGTGATAGCCAGACGAGAGGCTAACAGTCACACCTAGGAGTCTGAAGAAGGCTTTCCATAGTCTGGAGATGAATTGGGGTCCTCGGTCTGAGACTATATCTTCAGGTTACCCAAAACATCGAAAGACATGGTTGAACAGGTTTTCGGCGGTCTCTAGGGCTGTGGGCAGTGGAATCAAACGACAGAATTTTGAGAATCGATCTACAATGACTAAAATGCAGGTATTACCTTCAGATGATGGGAGATCTGTCCTGAAGTCAACTACTAGGTGTGACCAGGGGCGGTTCGGGATGGGTAGGGGATGGAGTTTACCTGCAGGTAGATGGCGAGGACTTTTTGACATAGCGCATTCTCTACAGCCTTGGATGTATCTCCTCACATCCCTTGCCATATTCGGCCACCAAAAGCGTTGGGATAGCAGCGAGAGGGTGTTGTTGGCCCCGGGATGCCCTGTGCCCAAAGATGTATGGCTGGAATGAATAAGATCTACCCGTTGATTTTCAGGGATAAAGCGTCGATTGGGGGGACAGCCCAGCGGAATCCTGGATTCTGGAGTGGCGACGACTGTAGGAGCGGACCAGGTGATGGGACAGACAGTGATCTGATCTGGAAGGATCTTGGCTGGGGTTTCCATGATTTCCTGCTGATCATAAATTCTGGAAAGTGCGTCTGCTCGGATGTTTTTTGATCCTGGTCGGTATGATATTGAAAATTGGAATCGGGAGAAGAACAAGGACCACCGGGCCTGACGAGGACAGAGTCTTTTAGCTTCTTTGAGGTACTGTAAATTTTTGTGATCTGTGTTTACCTGGAACGGATGTTTGGCCCCCTCCAGCCAGTGTCGCCACTCCTCCAGGGCGAGCTTGATAGCCAGTAGTTCTCGGTTCCCGATGTCATAGTTCTTTTCCGCCGGGCTGAGCTTCCTGGAGAAATAGGCGCATGGATGGAGTAATGCTGGTGTACCGTGGGATTGTGATAAAATTGCTCCCACTCCAGTGGTCGATGCATCTACCTCGACCACGAAAGGCAGGTCAGGATCAGGGTGAGTCAGGAGTGGAGCTTGAGTGAAGGATTTCTTGAGGTTTTGGAAGGCTGCGGCGGCTTCGGGAGGCCAGGATAGTTTTTTGGGTTGATTCTTGAGGAGGTTTGGTCAGCGGAGTGGTGATGATACTGTATTTGTGGATGAAACGTCGATAGAAATTGGCAAACCCTAAAAATCGTTGGAGTTCTTTAATGGTTTTTGGTTCTGGCCAGGAAATAACTGAAGTGACCTTCCCCTCGTTCATGCGAACCCCTTTTTGATCGATGATGTACCCTAGGAACTGAACAGATGGTAAGTGGAATGAGCACTTCTCTGCCTTGAGGTATAATTGGTGTTCTCTGAGGGTTTGTAGGACCTCCGCAACGTGGTGGCGGTGTTCGGCCTCACTCCGGGAGTAAATCAGGATATCATCAATGTAGACTATGACGGAGAGATGAAGGAACTCCCGGAGGACTTCGTGGATGAAGTTTTGGAATACGGAGGGGGCGTTGACTAGACCATAGGGCATGACCAGGTACTCGTAGTGCCCAGTAGGGGTCACAAACGCAGTCTTCCATTCGTCCCCCTCGCGTATTCTTACCAGGTTGTAGGCGCTGCGGAGGTCCAACTTGGTGAATATCTTGGCGGATCGGAGTTGTTCCAGGGCCGCAGTGATGAGAGGCAGGGGATACCTAAATTTAACTGTCCTTTGGTTCAGAACTCGATAGTCTATACATGGCCGCAACCCTCCATCCTTCTTGGCCACGAAGAAGAAACTTGAGACAGCGGGTGACGTGGACTGGCGAATATACCCCTGACTCAGAGCCTCCTGAATATACTCCTCCATGGCCTTAGTTTCCAGAAGGGACAACGGGTAGATCCTACCTTTGGGCATAGGAGCATCTGGAAGAAGGTCTATGGCGCAGTCCCATGGCCGATGTGGAGGTAGCTGGGAAGCTCTCTTGGGGCAAAATACATCCTCGTATGCAGATAAGATCTTAGGGATCTGGACGGATCGTTTCTCGACTAGGCTTTCGACAGACGTGACGTAGATGGTGAGGGGTCACTGAATCTGCAAGGGTAGGTCGGGAAAACAGCTGGATATGCATTCATCACCCCATCTTTTTATTTCTCTTGTGCCCCAAGAGAGGATGGGATCATGCTTCACCAGCCACGGGCGCCCTAGGATGATATCCATTGATGCACCCTCCAGAACCAGAAATTGAATCTTTTCTTTGTGAAGTAATCCCACTTGGAGATTGACGGGTTCACATTTACGATGGATACGTGCCTGGGAATGGATATCGTTGGTTATAGGCTGAATCTGGTAGACGTGCATCGAGGCTTCGGTGTGGAGCTGGACGTGGCGACAGAGGGCGTGCGAGATGAAATTTCCAGCTGACCCGGAGTCGATAAGGGTCGTGACTGAAACAGAGACAGAATGGGTAGTTAACTGAACTTTGGTGGTGAGAGGGTGCATCTTTTCAATGGGAGAACTGAACACACTCACCAAGGAGCGTTCTGGACGAATGGGACAGTCCAGCCTGACATGTCCTTCGGCACCACAGTACATACACAGACCCCGGGTCAGCCTCCTCTGTCGCTCAGTGATCGTGAGTCTACCAGATTCCACGATCATTGGTTCTGGTTCTGGAGGGACGGCTGGCTCTGGCAAATGAAGGAGTGCTTGGGATACTGGTGGAAGATCATGCTGGTAGACCTTGAGACGATCAGAACAGCGAAGAGATTGTTGAATGAATTTTTCCAACCCCATGGTATCGTCGAGGGCTGCCAGCTGTAATCGAGGGTTGGGCTCCAATCCGAGCCGGTAAGTTGTGAGGAGAGATCGCTCATTCCATCCGCTAGCAGCAGCCAGAGTGCCGAACCGGAGCGCATAATCCTGAGTGGACATGGCTCCCTGTTTGAGGTGGTATAACTGTTCTCCGGCTGCTACTTCTCCATCCGCACGACCAAAAACCTCCTTGAAATACTTGGTAAATGTATAAATGGAGTTTGTTACCAGCCCAGCTTGTTGCCAGATGGTTTCAGCCCACCGAAGAGCCGACCCAGAGAGAAGGCAGATGATGAACGCAATTTTGGACCGATCTGTGGGATATAAATTGGGTTGCATAGTGAATACCATAGAACATTGTAAAAGAAATCCATTGCACTCTTCCGCCCCGCCAGAGTAGGGCGCTGGTCGAGCCATGGGACTGGATGAGTGGGTGGACGGTGAAGAAGTGCTCGGTGCTGGTGGTGCTTCGGGAAGTGGAGCAGATGGTAGTAGAACTCTCTTCAGCGAGTCCACCAACTCCTGAAGGGGATCGTGAGTACTCATGCTGTTGACTGTAGTTTGGTCCGGTCTTCTGTT
This sequence comes from Danio aesculapii, assembly GCF_903798145.1. Lineage (NCBI taxonomy): Eukaryota > Metazoa > Chordata > Actinopteri > Cypriniformes > Danionidae > Danio > Danio aesculapii. The sequence goes on along the minus strand of NC_079447.1, from coordinate 36,807,672 downwards.
AAGGAAGCAGACGGACAAACAAGTGGGGGTAAATTATAAAAGATGTTTATTTCAACAGTGGAGCACAAAAGGATAACTTTGGGGAAGTGAATGAAGGTCGGTTGAGCTGATAATCCTTCTTTGTGGCAGGGTGGATGACAGACACTGAGGAAGACCGAATGCACACACCAGAGGGCTTGCGGGGAAGACACACTGACGACACACTCAACTCTGACAGGACACCGGGAACACTGGACAGACTGGAAGGAAACAGAGATTAGGTAAGTTCAGACGATGAGATAGAATGCTAGTGACTACCAGGAGGTACTCGCTATGAGTCTGCTTCGTGGGAACGAGACCGGACAATGAGTGAAGTGAGGTGTGTGCTGAGATGTTTTCAGGCCAAAAACAGAAGGTGAAAAAAACAGCTTAAAACCATGAATTACATTGTTTTAAACAACATTATATGGAGTTTGACACATGTTTAAGCAAGTTTCAAGGGAAGAGCAAGTGATTTTGAAACTGCTCATATTTTGAGCTCTCATGCATTATCCTTGTTCCAGGGGCTGAGATATGATGTTTTCAGGCCAAAAACAGAAAGTGATAAAAACAGCTTAAAACCATTAATAACATCATTCTTTTTGTTTTAAACAGCATTAAAATTAAGTTTTATATATGTTTAAGCAAGTTTCAATGGAAAAGCAAGTGATTTTGAATATGCTCATATTTTGAGCTCTCATGCAGCATTCTTGTTCCAGGGGCTGAGATATGATTTTTTCAGGCCAAAAACAGAAGGTGACAAAAAAGCTTAAAATTTTCTTTTTGTTTTAAACAGCTATATATGTCATTTTAAACGTGTTTAAGCAAGTTTCAAGGGAAAAGCAAGTGACTTTGAAACTGCTCATATTTTGAGCTCTCATGCAGGATTCTTGTTCCTGGGGCTGAGATATGATGTTTTTAGGCCAAAAACAGAATGTAACAAAAACAGTTCAAAACCAAGAATTCCATCATTCTTTTTGTTTTAAACAACATTATATGCAGTTTTAAACATGTTTAAGCAAGTTTTAAGGGAAAAGCGAGTGATTTTGAATCTGCTCATATTTTGAGCTCTCATGCAGTATTCTTGTTCCAGGGGCTGAGATATAATGTGTTCAGGCCAAAATCAGAAAGTGATAAAAACAGAAAACCATGAATTCTCTCATTCTTTTTGTTTTAAACAATATTATATGCAGTTTTAAACATGTTTACGCAAGTTTCAAGGGAAAAGCAAGTGACTTTGAAACTGTTCATATTTTGAGCTCTAATGCAGCATTCTTGTTCCTGGGACCTGAGATATGATGTTTTCAGGCCAAAAACAGAAGGTGACAAAAACAGCTTAAAACCATTAATTCCATCATTCTTTTTGTTTTAAACAACATTACATGCAGTTTTTAAAACATGTTTAAGCAAGTTTCAAGGAAAAAGCAAGTGATTTTGAAACTGCTCATATTTTGAGCTCTCATGAAGTATTCTTGTTCCAGGTATGATGTTTTCAGGCCAAAAACAGAAAGTGATAAAAACAGCTTAAAACCTCGAATTCCATCATTCTTTTAGTTTTAAACAACATTATATGCAGTTTTAAACATGTTTAAGCAAGTTTCAAGGGAAAAGTAAGTGATTTTGAAACTGCTCATATTTTGAGCTCTCATGCAGTATTCTTGTTCCTGGGACCTGAGATATGATGTTTTCAGGCCAAAAACAGAAGGTGACAAAAACAGCTTAAAACCATTAATTCCATCATTCTTTTTGTTTTAAACAACATTACATGCAGTTTTTAAAACATGTTTAAGCAAGTTTCAAGGAAAAAGCAAGTGATTTTGAAACTGCCCATATTTTGAGCTCTCATGAAGTATTCTTGTTCCAGGTGCTGAGATATGATGTTTTCAGGCCAAAAACAGAAAGTGATAAAAACAGCTTAAAACCTCGAATTCCATCATTCTTTTTGTTTCAAACAACATTATATGCAGTTTTAAATATGTTTAAGCAAGTTTAGAGGGAAAAGCAAGTGATTTTGAATCTGCTCATATTTTGAGCTCTCATGCAGTATTGTGGCGAGATGAGATGAGATGCTCTCCCATTTTTTTCTAAGTGCCACTAGGGGGTGCTGCTCTGACCTGCCCTTCCTGGAGCTTCCAGAATATTAGAAGATAAAAGAGGGAGGAAAGGCAGGAGAAAGGAAGTTTTTTTTTCTGTCCGTGTGTTTGGTGGTAAAGAATTGAAGAAAGAAGAGAAGAAATGTACAAAGGTGGAGAGCTGTTGGTTTTGACGATTGAGTGTGTGAAGACAAAGACTGTGGTGTGAAAGTAATTGTGGACATGGTGGCCAGGCAACTTCACTAGCGATTGTGTGCGAGGGGTCTGTTGGATCCTCAGGGAATCGCATGAAAAGGTGGACCTGTGCAGATCGGCGTTGTTTGCCCGGGTCAGTAATGTTTGTTCATTTGCATTCATTCATACACCCCCACAAACCACACAGAAATTACAACTCCATTATACAGGCTTTCTTTACATTTCTTTTTCTCTCTTGTTTCCCCTATATCAGCCACACATTATTATTATTATTATTATTATTGAATTGTTTGTTTGTTTGTTTTTTTCTTTTGTTGTTACCTAAGCAGTGCTAATTTTAGATCTTTAAAACTTTATCTAAGACTGAACAGGGATGAAAAGTATATTTGTTTTTGTTTAGAAAACATTTTTGTTGTACTGTGTGTTAAAATATAACAGTTGTTTGCATTTAGAAGTGTGTGTTGAGTTAACTTTTTCTCATTTTCTTTTTCATTGTGTGTATGGTGGTTGAGTGCTTGCCGCGGCTATCCAGGGTTTTACTATATTATTTGGCAAGTTAAACTTGTCTGGCGCCCGAAGGTTTATTAAAATACTGATAACTATTTTTTTGTTTTTTGTTTGAGGTCCACTGGGAGTGGGTTCAAGGGATGTGGAAAAGCCAACTTACACAGTTCCCACGTGGACCAGCGGTTGAGCTTTGGACTGCGGCGCAGGTGGCCTGTGTTCAAATCCTGCTGGATACAGTTTTTGAGATTTACATTTTTTTTTTCTTTTTCTTCTTTCAAATTATATATAAGACTTATTAATACAACACAACCACCATTACAGAAGTGGCGCCCAACGTGGGGCAGAAATGAACTTTGAACATACACTTTGAACATTAATTTACCACACAAAGACTGGCACAAACACAAACTTGTGAACTTTGATATTACATTTGAAAGTGTGAACTACATAATATTACAAGTACAAAACTAATGTTATTTCTCATGTATATAATGCAATACTGATTGCTATATGTATACTTTTGAGTTATATGACTTTTGAATGTAATATGTATTTTGACTAGTTCACCATTTCAAAACTAAAATTGTTTTTTTTGTACCAGTGTACTATAATAACTTTTTTTCTCTTTTTTCCCCTTTCATTCTGAACATACAAAACATACATCATTACATTGTACTGATTTTTTGCATACATCTTTATTTAGAAATTACACTCATTGAGAAACACATTACATACCTAAATTCTCAAACAAGATGTCCGCCGCTTCACCCTCACATTCTATCTGTGTGGATATGGACATTCCAGATGTACAGACTCCTTTATGGCCAGTAACGACCTCTGCCACCTCATACTCCAGTACCCACAGCATTGCTCAGCCTATACACACCAGGACCAATGTGCAGTTAAACTCCTCTATTCTTTCTGGTACCTCTCCAGTGCCACCAACTCGCTTGGGAACATCCACTTAATTCAATGCAAATGTGCACAACACCTGAATCAATGTCCTCCCTTGGACAACAAGATTTGCCTCCTGACCTACCCACACCTGCTAGAGGAATGTCACACATCAACTTCAAAGTGATTTGAATTTCTTAAAAAGTAGTGTTCAAAAACAAGAAAAATCCATGACTCATCTTACCCAGGAATTCCAAACATGCATGTTGCAGCAAACCACCCAAATTTCTGACCTGAAGGAATTCCATCAAAGGAGGTCCGCTGGGAGTGGGATTAAGGGACGTGGAAAAGCCAGTTTATACAGTACCCACGTAGACTTGCTATTAAGCATTGGACTGCGGTGCAGGTGGCCTATGTTTGAATCACACTGGAAACAGTTTTTGAGAATTGTTTTTTTTCTTCTTCTTCTTCTTCTTTCAAATTATATATAAGACTTTTTAATACAACACAACCCCCGTTACAGTATTCTTGTTCAAGGGGCTGAGATACAATGTGTTCAGGCCAAAATCAGAAAGTGATAAAAAACTGCTTAAAACTTTAAATTCTCTCATTCTTTTTGTTATAAACAATGTTATATGCAGTTTTAAACATGTTTAGGCAGGTTTTGAGGGAAAAGCAAGTGATTTTGAATCTGCTACAATCATGCAGCATTTTTGTTCCAGGGGCTGAGAACAGAAGGTGACAAAAACAGCTTAAAAATTTCTTTTTGTTTTAAACAAACATTACGTGCAGTTTTAAACATGCTTAAACAAGTTTCAAGGGAAAAGCAAGTGACTTTGAAACTGCTCATATTTTGAGTTCTCATGCAGTATTCTTGTTCCAGGGGCTGAGATATAATGTGTTCTGGCCAAAAACAGAAGGTGACAAAAACAGCTTAAAATTTTCTTTTTGTTTTAAACAACATTACATGCAGTTTTCAAAACATGGTTAAGCAAGTTTCAAGGAAAAAGCAAGTGATTTTGAAACTGCTCATATTTTGAGCTCTCATGCAGTATTCTTGTTCTGGGGGCTGAGATATGATGTTTTCAGGCCAAAAACATAAAGTGATAAAAACAACTTAAAACCATGAATTACATCATTCTTTTTGATTTAAACAACATTAAATGCAGTTTTAAACAAGTTTAAGCAAGTTTCAAGGGAAAAGCAAGTGATTTTGAAAACGTGGGGACCTGGGGTAGAATAGGTCCCTAGCACCCCTTTGCTGATCGTAAAAGGCGACTTGTTCGCCGTGAGTGGCAACCCGTGTCTGTGAAGTAAGAGATCCTGGTATTTGAGGAATGTGGGTAACTGCGGTTCCCTCAACACCAACACAGTGCTTTGGCTCCAACTTCACATAGACGGGAGGTTGGATGGGCTCAATCCAATCAATCGGCTGATCAAGACTTACTTTGTAAGAAAATGGCTAAAGGGTCTATCGAAGAACGTGAACTTTGTTCTGCTTACTCGAGTATATCACCTCCGTATTCTTGATGCATAACTGGAGGATATCCGCAGCTCTATGCATCCCCTTGTTGGCCTCCGAGGTGGGTGAGGAGCAGAAGTAATGAAACAAATTCTATACAAATATGGCAAACTAAAAAAAACCCAAACGACTTAAATCAGATGACGACTCAGAGTGATATATGACTCCTCAAAAAGGCGATACATGGCAAAGATTCATAATTCTAGAATCCACCCAAATAGAAATGCCGCTGACAAAACGATCACCTTTTGCTATACAGAAAGGTATCGCTGGAATTGCAGGATCAGTTAAAGATGTGAAAAAACTCATATTTGGACAAATACTAGTTGAATGTTTGAAAAAAACTCAAGCAGAAAACTTGATGCATGCAAATATGCTGGCCAATGTACTTATGAAGACTTTCTATCATACTTCTCTTAACAGTAGTAAAGGAGTGATACATACGAGAGAGCTGCAAGACATGGATGAGGCAGAGATCCAAATGGAATTAATGCAACGGTGTAATTCATGTAAAAAGAATTACAACCAGGAGAGAAGAGCAGATTGTCAAAACTGGAACCTACATCATGACTTTCAATAAACCACATCTACCAGAAAAAATCCATTTGGGATACCAGAGTGTAACAGTCAACACATTTATCCCAAATCCATTAAGATGTTTCAACTTTCAAAAATTCAGACATGGTTGTGCAGGAGGTAAAAATAAACCATTATGTACCAACTGTGGAGAAGAAGGACATGGACCAAGCTGTAATAAAACAACAAAATGCAGCAACTGTAAAGCAGATCATCCATCTTCATCAAAAGAGTGCCCTGTATGGATAAAAGAAAAAGAAATTCAGAGAGTTAAATGTACTGAGAAAGTAAGCTATACAGAAGCAAGAAAGATTTTGATCATATGCATCTGTGGTAAAACCAATCTTGAACTCTATAGAATGCCAAACAGATTTGACTTGGTTAAATAATGATAAACCTCAATGCCTAAACAAAAACCATAACTTGAATAAAAAGAAAACCCCAAATGCTTCAAACCAGACTCAAATGGATGAAGATCAATGCCAGATAATGGAACCCAACGTTTCATCAAGAGGAAGGGAAACACAAACAAACACTACTACTCAATCATCAAAGAATAGTTCAAGTAAAAAAAAGTCACAAACCAGAAACTCCAAAAGATGTGGAAATGAAAAATATCCTAACTTCCAGAAGCAGAAGTTTATCCCCGAAATGTAACAACAAAGGAACTGTTCTTGTTTTACCTACCTAAATATAAAGGACTGCATAATCCAGTGGAATTGTAGAGGGTTGAAAGAAAATTTTAACCCAATTGCGTTCTGCCCACAAGAGACTCACTTAGAACCAAATAACAAAATAACCTATAAAAATTACAAAATTTTCAATGCATTTGGTAGAAATGTACATAGGCCTTTAGGAGGATCAGCTATAGTAGTTAGAAGGTATATAATTCACAGTTATGTAACATTGAATACCAACTTGCAAGCTATTGCTGTACGCGTAACACTCCACAAAGTTATTACCTTACGTTCCATTTATATCCCCCCTGATGTTACTATTACCTTACAAGATACGGATAATTTACAACAGCATCCCCAGCCATATTCATGGGAGACTTAAACAGCCATAATGCGTTATGGGGAGGAAGCTACAGGAACTCAAAGGGAAAAGTAATTGAGGACTTCATTTTAAAAAATGACCTGTGCATTATAAATGATGGATCATATACATACCTGCACCCAGGACATGGAACTTACACTGCCATTGATCTAACACTCTGTCATTCTTTAATAGCTCCAGATTTTTCATAGAAAGTCTGGAATGACCTAAGTGGAAGTGATCATTTTCCATTGATTATTACCTCATTAGGTACTCAAAGACAAAGAACCCCAAGATGGAACCTTAAAAAAGCAAACTGGTGCAGTTTTGAAATACAATGCAGTGAGAAATACAGAAAAATTGATTATGTAAACCATAATTCATTAGAAGTTTTTACAAATAAACTGATTGAAATTGCAGAAGAAATAATCGCAAATCGAACACCTATATCTAAGAAATAATCCCTGGTTTGATGACAACTGCAAAAAGACCATCAAAGAACGGAAAAAGGCAGAAAGAATATTTAACAAACATCCTACGAATGAAAACCTCATTAAATTGAAAATATTAAGATCAAAAGCAAGAAGGACTATTAATGAAACCAAGAAACAGAGCTAGAAACAATATATATGAATTTTAACATCATAGACGACAACTAAGAAACTCTGGGATATGATCCGAAAAATGAAGAACAAAAAAGGTGGATCACAAATACACTGTCAGAAAAAATGTGCAAAATTTGTACCTTTAGGGGTACAATTGCTTGTCACTGGGGCGGTACCCTCAAGGTTACACCTGCTGTACCCTTTCACATGGGTACATATTTGTACCCTAGCAGTATGTACCTTGATGGCTCAAATGTGTACCTCTGCTGACTAATTTGTACCTTACCAGGGCTATGGTACAATAATGTACCTTTAAAACTCCTCCATAGGGATGAATTTTGTACCTTTTCATTTCAGATTTGTACTCCATATACAGCACATTAAATTTCATTTATCACATTTATTAAACATTAAATATCAACATTTTTACAGGGTGAATGTTTAAACATTACATTTTAAAAGAATAAAAAGCAATCTTTTTCCATGAGTACAAACTGCACGATAGTTGTAACTTTATACCTTTAACATTTTATCACAAACACACACTTAAAGATTCAAAACAATTACATTGTCACCTTTTCAGAGGATGACCGTTTTAAGCTATCACAATGTCATACCAGATGCATAAACTTAAAAAAAAAATGCTACTTAAACATTTTATGAAACAGCAAAAAAGCTTATTATACATTTTTTTCAACATCAGTACATACAGCCCATTTCACTGGGCATTTTTACCAATGTAACAAAGAAATTTTCTTAAACAGCACTACACCTCATGAAGTACATTTTTGCTAGTGCACTACATTTTACATTTTCTAAATGCATCAAGAATCTCAAAGCAATCTTTTTCCATACAGTTAATTGGAAGATGTCACTTATACCCTTTATAATTTTAGATCTCAAAAACACATTTGATCAAACAATATTACACATTTGATTTGAAATTTCTAAACATTCTTAAGAAACTGTTTATCAGCAGAGTATGTTTCAAGAGCCTGAAAGTCCATCTGTCTTGGTTTATAACATCCCATTCAAAGTCAAACTCTTACTGTATTTGCATGGAAATATGAATCACACAACACCAGTATTAAAACTTGCCACATAGAAAACAGTGCAGTATTGACGTTTAAAATGTATTTAATTAGGAAAGAGTAATTTCGTCTCCATTAGCAGTCTCATATGCACATGAAAACAGTTCCATTTGAAACCCTGAATGTGTCAATCTCTTCAAGGATGTTGGGCGGAGAAAATTCTTAGCATTGTTTCATCTTGTGCTTCTCACTTGATTTGGGCAATGTTATTGAAATGTCTATAGCTGCTAGTCTTAAAATACTGATGCACAGACTCGAAACGCATGCACCAAAGTAAATGCAAAGATCCAAGCATTGCTGTTTGATGCAGACCCAGCAATACCAGTTCTCTCGGACAGCTGCACTGAGTTGTTTTTCTTGTAATTTTGGATCTCTATCTTCACATTGTTGCTGATGTTCAAATTCAAATTGTTGCTCCATCTTGGGGAGTTGCTGATATTCATCTTTTGCATTCTTTATGTAGCGTGAATAAGCCAAGTTGAAAACACAGTAAACAGCGAAGGATGCAATAATGTCTTTTAACTTCTATTCTCCTAGAAATGGCAGAGGACTTTCAACCATCTGTAGAATTGGGTATGGAGCATCATCATCATCCCACTGTGAAAAAAAAGGACATTAATGAACAATGTAAAATCTGTTAGAACTGCGAAACATCTATTAGAGTATTAAAGTTTAACCAACAGTTCCCAAACCTCTCCCAGTGTAATTACTGTAAGCGATCAACTTTATCTGCTTGAAAGTCAGAATCTATTGCAAAATAAAATTGTGGAGAGGTAAGCATGATCGAACACCCAATGAGGGGGGAGAGCAGGCTTGGAGCCCGGCGGCTAATCAGCAGGCCAATCAGAAATAATAAATAACACCTGTTTATTCTAGTGATTGGGCCGGAGAGACAACCTTCTTAAGGAGAACAGAAGGAGCAGCCGGGAGAAGAGGGAGAGAGCACACACACACACACACACACACACACACACACTAAGGGTGTTGTGCACTTACCTGAGGAAAAAATAAAAATATATTGCTTACCTGAATCGCCGACCCTGTCTTCTTCTTCCCTTAACAACGAACTTTGCTACAGTGGTGCCGAAACCCGGGAAGAAGAAGAAACTTTGCTGCCAGAATGGTTACTCCGTCTGCCAGTCCATGTGCGGAAGTCATCCAGGCGCTCGCGGCCCTCCACCAACAACAACACCATGCGCTGGGGGACCTGAGAGAAAATCTGGAAAGACGCTTCCAAGTCCTCGTAGAGGCCCAGCGGGAGGACCGCGAGCTAATCCGGAGTCTGCTAACCCAGGAGATCCGGCCCGCTCCGACATCTGCCGCCCACCCTCCCATCTCGCTACAGAAGATGGCACCGGAGGACGACCCGGAAGCGTTCCTGAACCTCTTCGAGAGGTTGGCGGAGGCGTGTGGCTGGCCGCGGGCCAAGTGGCCGGTAAGAGTTATCCCCCTGCTGTCAGGCGAAGCCCAAATTGCCGTGCAGCACCTACCGGCCCAGAATCTCCTGGAGTACGCTCACCTGAAGCGAGCCGTTCTCCAGCGGGCCGGCCGCAATCCGGAAGAGCAGCGTCAGCTCTTCCGCTCCATGGAGCTGACTGCCAGTGGCCGGCCCTTCGTGTTCGCTCAGCAGCTCCGTGACGCCTGCCGCAGATGGCTGGTGAAGGATGGCCGGACCACCGACCAGCTGGTGGATGCCGTGGTGCTGGAACAATTCATCACCCGCCTCCCCTCCCAAACATCGGAGTGGGTCCAGTGCCACCGGCCAGAGGATCTGGAGACGGCCATCCGGCTGGCGGAGGATCACCTGGTGGCGAGGTCCAGGGTCGGCGAAATAACCTCTCTCTCTTCTCTCCCTCTCTCTCCTCCTGTTCCCAGGCCCAGACTGCGGGGACCGCCCACACCAGCACCCAGATGGCGGTGCACCGAGGCGGATCGGCCGAACGTCCCAAGAGGGGCGGGTCCATATCCGGACGGCGGGGTGGAGCCACGACCCCTGGCGGTTCCCCAGACAGCGCCAGGTCTCTCTCCGGTTCAATCGGTTGGTCTTGCTGGCCCTGGGGGTATAGTGAGAAGGGCTGGGCCGATGCATTGGCGCCGCGGGGGCGAGAATAGCACACCACAAATCTGCTCCATGAAGGAGGTGAGTGCGCTGATTCGGGTCCCAGCCACGCCAATCGTCGCCCCCGGTCGCGACGGGCTATACCGGATACCAGTGAGTATAAAAGGGGGTACATATCAAGCTTTGGTGGATTCGGGGTGCAACCAAACCTCCATCCACCAAAGCCTGCTTCAAGACCCGGCATTGGATACGAGCCGCACAGTAAGGGTAAGGTGTGTGCACGGGGATGTAATTCACTACCCGCTAACGGCGAGACATTCAATTCCGGGGTAAAAAGCATAGCGTTGAGGTAGCAGTTAACCCGCACCTCAAACACCCGCTAATTCTGGGAACCAATTGGCCTGGATTTAATAGATTATTAGGGGTCTTATGTGCGGGTGTGTCTTGGAAGCAGAAATCGCCGGATAGGGGGTGTGTCGCTCAGCTGGGGGAATCCCAAGCGGTGACGTCACGCGCTGTCTCAGGGGAAGGGCTGAGAATTTCCCGGTGTAAAGACTTTCTCCTGGAACAGTCGCGTGACGACACGCTAAGACACGCACTCGAAAGAGTGCAGGTGATAGATGGGGAGAACCTTCAGCCTGACCGGCCCCTCTCCTATCCATATTTTGCGATCATTAATGACAGGGTGTATCAAGTGACCCAAGACACTCAGACAAAAGAAGATACTACCCAATTATTAGTACCAAAGAGCCGCCGGGAAATGCTTTTCCAGGCGGCTCATGCTAATCCTATGGCCGGACATTTAGGTCAGGCGGCCACATTAAATCGCCTCATGACCCGATTCTTTTGGCCGGGCATTCACGGGGATGTCAGCAGATGGTGCGCTGCGTGCCGTGAATGTCAGCTGGTAAATCCACCGGCCACCCCAAAAGCGCCTTTGCGCCCGTTACCAATTATGGAGATGCCGTTCGAGAGAATTGGTATGGATCTCATCCGGCCATTAGAGCGATCCGCACGCGGGCACCGGTTTGCACTAGTCCTAGTGGATTATGCAACCCGCTACCCGGAAGCAGTTGCGCTCCGTAATATCTCAGCAAAAAGTGTTGCGGAAGCTCTGTTTCGTATAATCTCCCGAGTGGGAATCCCCAAGGAGATTCTCACTGATCAAGGCACCGCGTTCATGTCACGCACCATGCGCGAACTTTATGGATTATTGGGCATTAAATCCATTCGCACCAGCGTCTATCACCCACAAACAGACGGGCTGGTGGAAAGGTTTAATCGCACGCTTAAATCAATGATCCGTAAATTCGTTCACGAGGACGCGAAAAATTGGGATAAGTGGTTAGAGCCCTTGTTATTTGCTGTGCGGGAGGTTCCCCAAGCCTCCACGGGGTTTTCCCCCTTCGAGCTTCTCTATGGCAGACAGCCCAGAGGGGTTTTGGATGTCATTAGAGAGGCTTGCGAGGACGAGCCTTCTAAGAGTAAAAATGAAATTCAGTATATTCTGGACCTTAGAGCAAAACTCCACACACTGGGGCGGCTCTCTACGGAGAATTTGCTTAAGGCTCAGGATGACCAACGCCGGCGATATGACAAGGGCACTAAACTACGTAAATTTGCACAGGGAGATAAAGTCCTTGTACTGCTACCCACTTCCAGCTCTAAATTACTCGCCAAGTGGCAAGGGCCGTTTGTGGTCACACGACGAGTCGGTGATCTCGATTACGAGGTGGTTCGTTCGGACAGGGCTGATTCACGTCAGATTTATCACATTAATCTGCTGAAGCAGTCAAGGGAAATTAGGCTGTTCGTGGAAATTTTTGAATGGAAATAAGTTGCCAGATGACGCATAGTTGGTTCGAGGGATCGTACTCATTATTTGGACGCCACGAACCACTTAAGTGAATGACTACTTGTCACTTTTACTAAAACGAAGGTAAGGCGGCCAAATCGGCCCTAGGCTCCGAACGGACGCCTTCGGGGGTGCCCAAGCTCTTCGTGGGTCACTCCCGAAGCCCCCCCCGTCCCCCCAAATGCCTAGTCGTCCACCTGACCACCTTTTTGTCCACAAAGTGCCTAAATGTCCCCCTGAGTTCCTATCGACACCCCCTCACCCTCTTCATCGCCCGCAGACTGCCTATTGATCCCCCTGACCACCTATTCACCACCCTCCTCTTCCTCACTGTCCGCTGAGAGCCTATTGATCCCCCTGACTGCCTATTCTTCACCCTCCTCCTCCTCACTGCCCGCAGAGTGCCTATTGATCCCCCTGACTGCCTATTGTTCGCAGAGTGCCTATTTATCCCCCTGACTGCCTATTCATCACCTTCCTCTTCCTCACTGCCCGCAGAGTGCCTATTGGTCCCCCTGACTGCCTATTGTCCAAAAAGTGCCTATTGATACCCCTGACTGCCTAATGTGCAAAAACTGACCTTTGACCCCCAAAATGTCCGCCGATCCCCCGACTGTCTGTTTTTTTACCCTCTTCTCTCTCATTCTCCGTAGAGTGCCTTTAACGACCCTAAACACCTATTTTTCATCATCATGCACAAAGTGACCGTCGTGCCCGGGACCCGCCTGGACCCGCCTGGACATGCCCGCCAGGTGCCCTCTGTGCTAACGAGCACTCGTTTTTGGTCACTGGAAAAAAATGGTTTCCAAGATGCCATAGAAAGGCCGCAGTAGTCTTCTCGACCCATAGAGAGTACCGAAACTTCAAGTCTGGGGCCGAACGGTCCCTTAGGGGCCAAACGGCTGGACGTCCCACGTGCAGCTTATCCCATTCATTTTCATAGGTGTTTTGTGGACGGCGCCCAATTGGCCCCAAACTGACATATATGTTGGTTCACGGGGCCCCAGGGCCGCCACCAAAGTTCCACGGTCGCACGGGCCAATTTGCTCAAAAAAGCCCCCCATGACCGCGAACCACCTACGGAGTTTACATTGAATAAGTTGCACGTGGGACGATGGCTTCCGAGAGGTCAAAAGGTCGCAGGACCCCCAAATTTGGCACAGAGTACCGCCGCCAGCCCCCCAGCCAGGTCCCCAAGTTCCGTGGCCCTAGCTGCTTTCTGAACATTTTAGGCCTGGCCAACAAAACCACCCTTTTAGGCCTCATCCCATAGAGCTCTATGTGAGACAGAGGGACATACGAAAAATCTATAAAAATTTTCAGGGTGTCCCTCGAGCTAGCCCTCTTGGTATGCGCCAGAGGGCTTTGTGACGCAACTTTGTGCGAAATTTGGGGCCCCTCGGGTCCCCGTTGGCCGAACGGCGGCCGCTGACACGTGTAACTTATTCCATTCATTTGGTAGGTGTTTCGTGGACGCCCCCCGAATTGGCCCCCGTGGTCCGAAACGACTCCGAATTAATATGGTCTGACCCTCAGGGGCCCCTCAAAAGATCCGCAAAGTTTGGGGCCCGCAAGACCTTTGCAAGTGCTTAATTGGCTGGGCGGGGGATGGGCGGATTAGATAATTTTTTCTGAATATTTTTTCAGATTTTTTTTCAAGTGCTTTCCCTGCACCGAGGCGTATGAAATTTGAATAGGTGGTGCAGGGGGCCTTGACGAAACTGTAGTCGAAGCCCCCAACGTTTTGCGCCAAAACAAAGGTCCCTTTGACCACTCAAACAAAAAGGTCCCACGGGCAACTTATTTTTAGGCTGTCCGCGGACAGGGCTTTTTTAGGCCACAGAAGCCGTTTGGTGAGCTCTGACTTGACAGGCACTGTTGGAGGGGGTCCCTGATCCCCCCTAACTACCAAAATAACCCCTGACCTTTGAGGATGCAAAGTTCACCTCAAACATGCAAAGTCATTCATGAGACAGACTTGCAGTGCATAGGTGAAAGAGGCATGTGTGAGAGATTTGCTCTGCCTTGCCAATTAAGAGTTGCGTTTGAGCAAGGCACTTGTGCTCTTAGTATGGTGTGTGGGGGCCCCTAGGCTGCCAGCAGGCCAAGTTTGGAACCGCTCGGAACCCCGGGGGCCCATCCAGGGCCCGTGACACGTGCAACTTATTCCATTCATTTTGTAGGTGTTTCGTGGACAGTGCCCGATCGGCCCCAAACTGACATATATGTTACGTCACGGGCCCCTGAATCAGACCCCCAACTTCCGCGGTCGCACTGGCTAATTTGCTCAAAAATACCCCCAATGACCGCGAACCACCTATGGACTTTACATTGAAATAAGTTGCACGTGGGACGTTGGCTCCCGAGGGGTCGAAAGGTCAGAGGGCCCCGAAAATCGGCACAGGGGTCGTGTTGGGGCCCCCGACACGAGACCCAGAGTGTCGGGCCGCAGATGGCTTCCATGTACATGGAAGTGCCGACGTTGCCCGATCGGCCTCGAACTGACATATATGTTACGTCACGGGCCCCTGAATCAGGCCCCCAAGTTCCGCGGTCACACGATCTAATTTGCTCAAAAAAGCCCCCCATGACCGCGAACCACCTATGGAGTTTACATTGAATAAGTTGCACGTGGGACGTTGGCTCCCAAGAGGTCAAAAGGTCAGAGGGCCCCGAAATTCGACGTGGTGGTCGCGCAGGGGCCCCCGACACGGCACCTCGAATTTCAGGGCCCCAGAAGGTCTCATGAACGTTTTATAGCGTGCCAAAAAAAAATCCCCTAAAAACACACAAAGTGACTCAAGACAGTCTTGGGGTCTAAAGGCTAAAGAGGCCTTTGTGTGAAAGTTGGGCTGAGGAGCCAATTAAGAGTTGTGTTCGAGCGAGGCACTTGTGCTCTCAGTATGTTGTTCGGGGGCCCCTAGGCTGCCAGCAGGCCAAATTTGGAGTCCCTCGGCCCCTCGAGGGCCGATCCGGGGCCCGTGACACGTGCAACTTATTCCATTCATTTTGTAGGTGTTTCGTGGAAAGTGCCCGATCGGCCCCAAATTGACATATATGTTACGTCACGGGCCCCTGAATCAGGCCCCCAAGTTCCGCGGCCGCACTGGCAAATTTGCTCAAAACAACCCCCAATGACCGCGAACCACCTATGGACTTTACATTGAAATAAGTTGCACGTGGGACGTTGGCTCCCGAGGGGTCGAAAGGTCAGAGGGCCCCGAAAATCGGCACGGGGGTCGTGTTGGGGCCCCCGACACGAGACCCAGAGTGTCAGGCCGCAGATGGCTTCCGTGTACATGGGAGCGCTGACGTTGCCCGATCGGCCCCAAACTGACATATATGTTACGTCACGGGCCCCTGAATCAGGCCCCCAAGTTCCGCGGTCACACGGTCTAATTTGCTCAAAAAAGCCCCCCTTGACCGCGAACCACCTATGGAGTTTACATTGAAATAAGTTGCACGTGGGACGTTGGCTCCCGAGAGGTCAAAAGGTCAGAGGGCCCCGAAATTTGGCGTGGTGGTCGTGTAGGGGCCCCCGACGCGGCACCTCGAATTTCAGGGCCCCAGAAGGTTTCATGTATTGTTTATAGCGTGCCAAAAAAATTCCCCTCAAACACACAAAGTGCCTCAAGACAGTCTTGGAGTCCAAAGGCTAAAGAGGCCTTTGTTTGAAAGTTGGGCTGAGGAGCCAATTAAGAGTTGTGTTTGAGCGAGGCACTTGTGCTTTCAGTATGGTGTTCGGGGGCCCCTACGCTGCAGACAGGCCAAGTTTGGAACCCCTCGGGCCCCCGGGGGCCGAACCGGGGCCCATGACACGTGCAACTTATTCCATTCATTTTGTAGGTGTTTCGTGGAAAGTGCCCGATCGACCCCAAATTGACATATATGTTACGTCACGGGCCCCTGAATCAGGCCCCCAAGTTCCGCAGTCGCACTGGCAAATTTGCTAAAAAAAAACCCCAATGACCGCGAACCACCTATGGACTTTACATTGAAATAAGTTGCACGTGGGACGTTGGCTCCCGAGGGGTCGAAAGGTCAGAGGGCCCCGAAAATCGGCACGGGGGTCGTGTTGGGGCCCCCGACACGAGACCCAGAGTGTCGGGCCGCAGATGGCTTCCGTGTACATGGAAGTGCCGACGTTGCCCGATCAGCCTCGAACTGACATATATGTTACGTCACGGGCCCCTGAATCAGGCCCCCAAGTTCCGCGGTCACACGATCTAATTTGCTCAAAAAAGCCCCCCATGACCGCGAACCACCTACGGAGTTTACATTGAATAAGTTGCACGTGGGACGATGGCTTCCGAGAGGTCAAAAGGTCGCAGGACCCCCAAATTTGGCACAGAGTACCGCCGCCAGCCCCCCAGCCAGGTCCCCAAGTTCCGTGGCCCTAGCTGCTTTCTGAGCGTTTTAGGCCTGGCCGACAAAAACACCCTCTTAGGCCTCATCGTATAGAGCTGTATGAGAGACAGAGGGATGTATGAAGAGCTCAGAAAATTTTTGGGGGCGCCCCTCGAGCTAGCCCTTTCGGTAGGTGACCGAGGGCCTTGTGACGCAACTCTGTGCCAAATCTGGGGTCTCTCGGACCCTCGGTGGCCGAAGGGGGGCCGCTGACACGTGTAACTTATCCCATTCATTTTAATAGGTGGTTAGTGGACGCCCCGCGGAATGGCCCCCGTGGCCCGAAATGGCTCCGAATTGATATGGTCTGACCCTCAGGGGCCCCTTAAAAGATCCTCAAAGTTTAGGGCCCGCACGTCTTTTGAAAATGCTTAATTGGCTGGGCGGGGGATGGGCGGATTGAATAATTTTCACTGAATATTTCTTTCTGATTTTTTTTCAAGTGCTTCCCCTACACCGAGGGGTACGGAATTTGAATAGGTGGTGCAGGGGGCCTTGACAAAACTGTAGTCGAAGCCCCCACCGTTTTGCGCCAAAATAAAGGTCCCTTTGACCGCTCAAACAACAAGTCCCACGTGTAACTTATTTGAATGGGCCCAGATAGGCTGTTCGCGGACAGTGCTTTTTTAGGCCACAGAAGCCGTTTGGTGAGCTCTGACTTGACAGGCACTGTTGGAGGGGGTCCCTGATCCCCCCTAACTACCAAAATAACCCCTGACCTTTGAGGATGCAAAGTTCACCTCAAACATGCAAAGTCATTCATGAGACAGACTTAGAGTGCATAGGTGAAAGAGGCCTGAGTGAGAGATTTGCTCTGCCTTGCCAATTAAGAGTTGCGTTCGAGCGAGGCACTTGTGGTCTTAGTATGGTGTTTGGGGGCCCTTAGGCTGCCAGCAGACCAAGTTTGGAGCCCCTCGGACCCTCGGGGGCCGATCCAAGGCCCATGACACGTGTAACTTATCCCATTCATTTTTATAGGTGGTTCGTGGACGCCCTGCGGAATGGCCCCCGTGGCCCGAAACGGCTTCGAATTGATATGGTCTGACCCTCAGGGGTCCCTTAAAAGATCCTCAAAGTTTGGGGCCCGCAGGTCCTTTGCAAATGCTTAATTGGCTGGGCGGGGGATGGGCGGATTGAATAATTTTCACTGAATATTTCTTTCTGATTTTTTTTCAAGTGCTTCCCCTGCACCGAGGGGTACGAAATTTGATTAGGTGGTGCAGGGGGCCTTGACGAAACTGTAGTCGAAGCCCCCACCGTTTTGCGCCAAAATAAAGGTCCCTTTGACCGTTTAAACAAGAAGGTCCCACGTGTAACTTATTTGAAAGGGCCCAGATAGGCTGTTCGTGGACAGTGCTGTTTTAGGTCACAGAAGTCTTTTGGTGAGCTCTGACATGGAAAAAACTGCTGAGTGGGGCCTCCTGACCCCTCTGCTCCCCCTAATGAACCCCAAAACTGTTCCTGCTGTGAATAGTGACCTTTTACAGGGGTGTCCACGGACAGCCTACCTCGCTCTGTTCAAATAAGTTACAGGTGGGATGTTTTTTTATATCCATCTGTGAGCTGGAAAACCTCAAAAAGTGCCAAAAAAAACCTATTGAGGTGAAAGGGCAAGTCCCCCTGGGCCACCTACAGGTTTCGAAACCTTGAAATTCCACTGTCCACGAACAGCCTATTTCATACAATGGGATAGATTGTACGTGGGATGTCCAGATCTCAGCTTCTGGACACTGTAGAAAGCCCAAACCTGCATTTCTGTGCTAGTCTCTACACATCCTGTCCAGGGGGTGAATTTGGTGAAGTTTGGAGAAACTTGAAAATTTGACCAAAAAAAACTCAAAGGGGTACCCCTTAGAGATTTTTTTGGTCAGATTTTCAAGTTTCTCCAATCTTCTTCAAATTCACAGCATGGACAGGGCATGCCTAGACTAGCACAGGAATGCAGGTTTGGGCTCTCTGCTGTGTCCAGAAGCAGAGATCTGGACATCCCACCTACAATCTATTCCATTCATAAAAATAGGTGGTTGCTGGACAGTGGAATTTTAAGGTTTTGACAGCAGGGGGCAACTCAGGGGGATGTGGGGATCCCCCTTCAAAGGTTTTTTTTGGGATCTGTTGAAGTTTGACCACTTGGGTGGGTGGACCATGTAAAACATCCCACGTGTAACTTATTTGAGTGGGCCCAGATAGGCTGTTCGTGGACAGTGCTTTTTTAGGCCACAGAAGCCTTTTGGTGAGCTCTGATGTGGAAAAAAAACTGCTGGGTGGGGCTTCCTGACCCCTCTACTCCCCCTAATGAACCCCAAAACTGTTCCTGCTGTGAATAGTGACCTTTTACTGGGGTGTCCACGGACAGCCTACCTCGGCCTGTTCAAATAAGGTACAGGTGGGATGTCCACAGACAGCCTAGTAGGATGTCCGTAGACAGCTTAATAAGCTACAGATGGGATGTCCACAGACAACCTAGTGGGATGTCCACAGACAGCCTAATAAGCTACAGGTGGGATGTCCACAGACAGCCTAGTGGGATGTCCGTAGACAGCTTAATAAGCTACAGATGGGATGTCCACAGACAACCTAGTGGGATGTCCACAGACAGCCTAATAAGCTACAGGTGGGATGTCCACAGACAGCCTAGTGGGATGTCCGTAGACAGCTTAATAAGCTACAGATGGGATGTCCACAGACAACTTAGTGGGATGTCCGTAGACAGCTTAATAAGCTACAGATGGGATGTCCACAGACAACCTAGTGGGATGTCCACAGACAGCCTAATAAGCTACAGGTGGGATGTCCACAGACGTGGATCATGTAAAACATCCCACGTGTAACTTATTTGAGTGAGCCCAGATAGGCTGTTCGTGGACAGAGCTTTTTTAGGTCACAGAAGTTATTTGGTGAGCTCTGACATGGAAAAAACTGCTGAGTGGGGCCTCCTGACCCCTCTGCTCCCCCAATGAACCCCCAAATTGTTCCTGCTGGGAATTATGACCTTTTACTGGGGTGTCCACGGACAGCCTACCTCGGCCTGTTGAAATAAGCTACAGGTGGGATGTCCACAGACAGCCTAGTGGGATGTCCACAGACAGCCTAATAAGCTACAGGTGGGATGTCCACAGACAGCCTAGTGGGATGTCCGTAGACAGCTTAATAAGCTACAGATGGGATGTCCACAGACAACCTAGTGGGATGTCCATAGACAGCCTAATAAGCTACAGGTGGGATGTCCACAGACGTGGATCATGTAAAACATCCCACGTGTAACTTATTTGAGTGAGCCCAGATAGGCTGTTCGTGGACAGAGCTTTTTTAGGTCACAGAAGTTATTTGGTGAGCTCTGACATGGAAAAAAACTGCTGAGTGGGGCCTCCTGACCCCTCTGCTCCCCCAATGAACCCCCAAATTGTTCCTGCTGGGAATTATGACCTTTTACTGGGGTGTCCACGGACAGCCTACCTCGGCCTGTTCAAATAAGCTACAGGTGGGATGTCCACAGACAGCCTAGTGGGATGTCCACAGACAGCCTAATAAGCTACAGGTGGGATGTCCACAGACAGCCTAGTGGGATGTCCGTAGACAGCTTAATAAGCTACAGATGGGATGTCCACAGACAACCTAGTGGGATGTCCGTAGACAGCTTAATAAGCTACAGGTGGGATGTCCACAGACAGCCTAGTGGGATGTCCACAGACAGCCTAATAAGCTACAGGTGGGATGTCCACAGACAGCCTAGTGGGATGTCCGTAGACAGCTTAATAAGCTACAGATGGGATGTCCACAGACAACCTAGTGGGATGTCCGTAGACAGCTTAATAAGCTACAGATGGGATGTCCACAGACAACCTAGTGGGATGTCCACAGACAGCCTAATAAGCTACAGGTGGGATGTCCACAGACAGCCTAGTGGGATGTCCGTAGACAGCTTAATAAGCTACAGATGGGATGTCCACAGACAACCTAGTGGGATGTCCACAGACAGCCTAATAAGCTACAGGTGGGATGTCCACAGACAGCCTAGTGGGATGTCCGTAGACAGCTTAATAAGCTACAGATGGGATGTCCACAGACAACCTAGTGGGATGTCCGTAGACAGCTTAATAAGCTACAGATGGGATGTCTACAGACAGCCTAGTGGGATGTCCGTAGACAGCTTAATAAGCTACAGATGGGATGTCCGTAGACAGCTTAATAAGCTACAGATGGGATGTCCACAGACAACCTAGTGAGATGTCCACGAACAGCCTATTTCATACAATGGGATAGATTGTAGGTGGGATGTCCAGATCTCAGCTTCTGGACACAGCAGAGAGCCCAAACCTGCATTTCTGTGCTAGTCTGGACACATCCTGTCCAGGGGGTGAATTTGGTGAAGTTTGGAGAAACTTGAAAATTTGACCAAAAAAAAACCCAAAGGGGTACCCCTTAGAGATTTTTTTGGTCAGATTTTCAAGTTTCTCCAATCTTCTTCAAATTCACAGCATGGACAGGGCATGCCTAGACTAGCACAGGAATGCAGGTTTGGGCTCTCTGCTGTGTCCAGAAGCAGAGATCTGGACATCCCACCTACAATCTATTCCATTCATAAAAATAGGTGGTTGCTGGACAGTGGAATTTTAAGGTTTTGACAGCAGGGGGCAACTCAGGGTGATGTGGGGATCCACCTCCAAAGGTTTTTTTTGTGGATCTGTTGAAGTTTGACCACTTGGGTGGGTGGATCATGTAAAACATCCCACGTGTAACTTATTTGAGTGAGCCCAGATAGGCTGTTCGTGGACAGAGCTTTTTTAGGTCACAGAAGCCTTTTGGTGAGCTCTGACATGGAAAAAACTGCTGAGTGGGGCCTCCTGACCCCTCTGCTCCCCCAATGAACCCCCAAATTGTTCCTGCTGGGAATTATGACCTTTTACTGGGGTGTCCACGGACAGCCTACCTCGGCCTGTTCAAATAAGCTACAGGTGGGATGTCCACAGACAGCCTAGTGGGATGTCCACAGACAGCCTAATAAGCTACAGATGGGATGTCCACAGACAACCTAGTGGGATGTCCACAGACAGCCTAAAAAGCTACAGATGGGCTGTCCACAGACAGCCTAGTGGGATGTCCACAGACAGCCTAATAAGCTACAGATGGGATGTCCACAGACAACCTAGTGGGATGTCCACAGACAGCCTAATAAGCTACAGATGGGATGTCCGCAGAGAGCCTAACAAGCTACAGGTGGGATGTCCACAAACAGCCTAGTGGGATGTCCAAACACAGCCTAATAAGATATTGTTTTATTGAATAATCTACGACTGCATTGTTCCTGGCAACTTTGCCATTCCGAGGGCTTGAGTGGTTGATCGTGGCCACGTTGGCATCCAGGGGGACTTGTAGATCGTTACTTGGCATTTAGGTGTTCATGGGGACAGATAAGTCGTTCCTGGCAACTTATGTGGCCACGAACAGCCTATCTATTCCCCTGAACACCTAAGTGTTCAGGGGGACTGATAGGCTGTTTGTGGCCACATAAGTGTTCAGGGGGACAGATAGGCTGTTCGTGGCCACATTGGTGTTCAGAGAGATGTATGGGTTGTTCCCACAATTTAGGTGTTCAGGGGGACTGATAGGCTGTTCGTGGCCACATAAGTGTTCAGGGGGACAGATAGGCTGTTCGTGGCCACATTGGTGTTCAGAGAGATGTATGGGTTGTTCCCACAATTTAGGTGTTCAGGGGGACTGATAGGCTGTTCGTGGCCACATAAGTGTTCAGGGGGACAGATAGGCTGTTCGTGGCCACATTGGTGTTCAGAGAGATGTATGGGTTGTTCCCACAATTTAGGTGTTCAGGGGGACTGATAGGCTGTTCGTGGCCACATAAGTGTTCAGGGGGACAGATAGGCTGTTCGTGGCCACATTGGTGTTCAGAGAGATGTATGGGTTGTTCCCACAATTTAGGTGTTCAGGGGGACTGATAGGCTGTTCGTGGCCACATAAGTGTTCAGGGGGACAGATAGGCTGTTCGTGGCCACATTGGGGTTCAGAGAGATGTATGGGTTGTTCCCACAATTTAGGTGTTCAGGGGGACTGATAGGCTGTTCGTGGCCACATAAGTGTTCAGGGGAACAGATAGGCTGTTCGTGGCCACATTGGTGTTCAGAGAGATGTATGGGTTGTTCCCACAATTTAGGTGTTCAGGGGGACTGATAGGCTGTTCGTGGCCACATAAGTGTTCAGGGGGACAGATAGGCTGTTCGTGGCCACATTGGTGTTCAGAGAGATGTATGGGTTGTTCCCACAATTTAGGTGTTCAGGGGGACTGATAGGCTGTTTGTGGCCACATAAGTGTTCAGGGGGACAGATAGGCTGTTCGTGGCCACATTGGTGTTCAGAGAGATGTATGGGTTGTTCCCACAATTTAGGTGTTCAGGGGGACTGATAGGCTGTTCGTGGCCACATAAGTGTTCAGGGGGACAGATAGGCTGTTCGTGGCCACATTGGTGTTCAGAGAGATGTATGGGTTGTTCCCACAATTTAGGTGTTCAGGGGGACTGATAGGCTGTTTGTGGCCACATAAGTGTTCAGGGGGACAGATAGGCTGTTCGTGGCCACATTGGTGTTCAGAGAGATGTATGGGTTGTTCCCACAATTTAGGTGTTCAGGGGGACTGATAGGCTGTTCGTGGCCACATAAGTGTTCAGGGGGACAGATAGGCTGTTCGTGGCCACATTGGTGTTCAGAGAGATGTATGGGTTGTTCCCACAATTTAGGTGTTCAGGGGGACTGATAGGCTGTTCGTGGCCACATAAGTGTTCAGGGGGACAGATAGGCTGTTCGTGGCCACATTGGTATTCAGAGAGATGTATGGGTTGTTCCCACAATTTAGGTGTTCAGGGGGACTGATAGGCTGTTCGTGGCCACATAAGTGTTCAGGGGGACAGATAGGCTGTTCGTGGCCACATTGGTGTTCAGAGAGATGTATGGGTTGTTCCCACAATTTAGGTGTTCAGGGGGACTGATAGGCTGTTCGTGGCCACATAAGTGTTCAGGGGGACAGATAGGCTGTTCGTGGCCACATTGGTGTTCAGAGAGATGTATGGGTTGTTCCCACAATTTAGGTGTTCAGGGGGACTGATAGGCTGTTCGTGGCCACATAAGTGTTCAGGGGGACAGATAGGCTGTTCGTGGCCACATTGGTGTTCAGAGAGATGTATGGGTTGTTCCCACAATTTAGGTGTTCAGGGGGACTGATAGGCTGTTCGTGGCCACATAAGTGTTCAGGGGGACAGATAGGCTGTTCGTGGCCACATTGGTGTTCAGAGAGATGTATGGGTTGTTCCCACAATTTAGGTGTTCAGGGGGACTGATAGGCTGTTCGTGGCCACATTGGTGTTCAGAGAGATGTATGGGTTGTTCCCACAATTTAGGTGTTCAGGGGGACTGATAGGCTGTTTGTGGCCACATAAGTGTTCAGGGGGACAAATAGGCTGTTCCCGGCCACTTAGGTGTTCAGGGGGACGGATAGGCTGTTCGTGGGAGGTGGGAGGGGTCCCGGCAGGGTGGGCGAGCGCTCTTCTGACATATAGGCTGTAAGGGGGAGGTTTAGGCTTTCCCCGGACTCCCAGCCCTCACCTATTCGGCACTCCCACGTAGGGGGTCTCTGTCAAAAAGATGACTTGTTCAACGGCGTTCCGCGCTGCCACCGGGGGAGCTAGGGGGGAGGCGTTGCCTCGGAGCGGGTTGGGGGGCCCTCCCCTAGGGGCCTGCGCGGTCGTAGGGGCCGGGAAAAATCATCTAGGGGCCGGCGCGCAGCGTCCGGGAACAGCCGTCCGGAAAGCCCCTATTAAGCGCCCCGTGGGACCCAGTCCTCGGTCGGCGCCCTAAGGCGGTGGAGGGAGCCGGAGGAAGTGGCGCTGGCTACGCTTGTTACTAACGAGGATGACCTGGGGCCAGAGAGCCCCGGCCGGGAACGGCCGGGCGCTCTGGTCACCGGAGGGGATCATCTCTCAGCGAGCCAGCTCCTCGATATCCGGCACCTCCAACGTGAATTCTCTGATGTGTTTTCACCCCTGCCCGGTTGTACTAACCTGATTCAGCACCATATCGAGACCGAACCGGGCGTGGTCGTTAGGACCCGGCCGTATCGCCTACCTGAACACAAGAAAAAAGTGATTCAGGAAGAATTGAGTAATATGTTAAAAAATGGGAGTAGTAGAAGAGTCCCACAGCGACTGGGCCAGCCCGATTGTCTTGGTACCCAAGACTGACGGCTCGGTCCGGTTCTGTGTGGATTATCGCAAGGTAAATGCGGTGTCGAAATTCGACGCCTATCCAATGCCGCGTATTGACGAGTTGCTCGACCGGTTAGGTGCTGCTCGATTTTACTCGACTTTGGATTTAACGAAGGGCTATTGGCAGATCCCCTTGACTCCAATATCCCGCGAAAAAACGGCTTTCACAACGCCGTTTGGATTACACCAATTCGTGACACCTCCGTTCGGGCTGTTCGGGGCACCGGCAACGTTTCAGCATCTGATGGATAAAATACTCGGCCCTCACGTGGCATATGCCGCTGCTTATTTAGATGACATCATCATTTACAGTAATGACTGGCAGCGGCATATGCAACACCTGAGGGCAGTATTGTCGGCGCTGAGACAGGGCCGGGCTCACGGCTAACCCACGGAAATGCGCAATTGGGCGAGTGGAAGTAAGGTATCTGGGCTTCCACTTAGGCCATGGGCAGGTGCAGCCCCAAATTGATAAGACTGTAGCTATTGCCACCTGTCCGAGACCTAAGACCAAGAAGGAGGTGAGACAGTTTTTGGGGCTGGCGGGATACTATAGGCGTTTTGTCCCTAATTATTCGGCCCTCGTCAGCTCATTGACTGATCTCACTAAAAAGGAGAGGCCAGATACCGTCCAATAGTCGGAGCAGTGTCAACAGGCCTTCTCAAAGGTAAAATCTATACTTTGCGGGGGGCCACTATTGCACGCTCCTGATTTTGCTCTCCCCTTTCTGTTACAGACGGATGCATCCGATCGGGGTCTGGGGGCGGTTCTCTCCCAGGAGGTGGCAGGAGTGGAACGGCCGGTGCTGTACATTAGCCGAAAACTCAGTAAGAGTGAGGCTAAGTACAGCACCATAGAGAAGGAGTGCCTGGCGATCAGGTGGGCTGTTCTCACTCTTCGCTATTACCTCCTGGGCAGGGAATTCGTCCTCTGTTCAGATCATGCTCCTCTCCAGTGGCTTCACCGCATGAAGGATACCAACGCACGGATCACCCGTTGGTATCTAGCGTTACAGCCTTTTAAATTCAAGGTGGTCCACAGGCCGGGGGCGCAGATGGCTGTGGCCGACTTCCTCTCCAGGGCGGGGGGGGGGAGGGCTGCAGGCCGGACGGCTCCCCGGCCTGAGGCGGGCGGTGGGGGTATGTGGAGAGGTAAGCATGATCGAACACCCAATGAGGGGGGAGAGCAGGCTTGGAGCCCGGCGGCTAATCCGCAGGCCAATCAGAAATAATAAATAACACCTGTTTATTCTAGTGATTGGGCCGGAGAGACAACCTTCTTAAGGAGAACAGAAGGAGCAGCCGGGAGAAGAGGGAGAGAGCACACACACACACACACACACACACACACACACGCTAAGGGTGTTGTGCACTTACCTGAGGAAAAACAAAAATATATTGCTTACCTGAATCGCCGACCCTGTCTTCTTCTTCCCTTAACAACGAACTTTGCTACAAAAATCATCCATTTATTCATTTTCTGCTTAGTCCCTTTATTAATCTGGGGTCGCCACAGCGGAATGAACCACCAAACTTATCCAGCACACGTTTTACGCAGCGGATGCCCTTCTAGCTGCAACCCATCACTGGAAAACACCCATACACACATACACTACAGGCAATTTAGCTTACCTAATTCACCTGTACCGCATGTCTATGGATTTGTGGGGGAAACCGGAGCACCCAGAGGAAACCCACTCCAACATGGGGAGAACATGCAAACTCAACACAGAAATGCCACCTGATGTCACCCGAGGCTCGAACCAGCAACCTTCTTGCTGTGAGGCGATCGTACTACCCACTGCTCCACTGTGACACCCTAAAATAAGATAAAGACAAATAATGAACTACTCTTAAATAATATAAAGGACCTGTTTTTAAAATAAAGAAAAACAATTATTGGAACGTTTAGCAAATGCTGAATAAAAGATATTGATGTATTTTTTATAAATTACATTTTTTAAAGAAAAACATTGAGGAATGTTCTCTATATAAAGGGTTTGTATATAAGGCCCATGAGTTTGAACTTGCTAAATGCAGCTTGAAAAGGCACTTAATGATCACATCCAAGAAATAAGGGTTTGATTTAGCAAAATTATTATTGTGTAAGTTTTATGTTATTACTTGTTAGATCATCTGCAAACTTCTCTTCTCTTGCTTCTCTGTAGACTTTGGCCAGTGGAGATGTTTTTTTCTTAGGCAAACTCAGGCACCTTTAGCACAATACTGGTAAAGCTGTCCTTGAAGCTCTCACTTGGTTGGAGATGGTTGATAAATGCATTCAGGTTCACCACGACTAAAAATAAGCAAAAAGGAAATTAGTGATTCACTTTAACTAAAAACATTATCTAATATTCTTTGTTGCCATTTCCCTTTAGTTATCACTGTGCAAATAGTTGTAAGCTTGAATGCACATATGTGTTTACCACTAAGCTTGAAAATTAAAATATTTTTACAATAGTGATAACATTTATAATAGTCATTTGATCCTACAGTTTGGTCTACACTGACATTAAACTTTTCATTTAAACTGAGAACTGATTCAAAATGTGTGATCTCACTGACAATGTTGTTTTTAATAAAGGGTCACACACCTTATTGTACTGGATATGCAGAACATTCGCATTACTCTCTAAAGATGATGGATCCTCACCAATTGCAGCAATCACCTATTGGATCAAATATAAGTCCATAATAATGACAATCATAAAAATTCAACTTCAAGTTCAACACTTCACCTCACAGTTTCATGGAAAAAGAGATTAAATTTAAGACTGCACAATGAATTCCTAGGGGAAAAGCGTATATAAATATCTAAATTATTAACAAACAGTGATGAAAGCCAAAATACTGAATGTAATGAATGATTGTAAGGTTACTTACGTTATTACTCTCTATTGCTTCCTCGTCCACTTCATTTTCTGAAAGAAAAAAATCATGATCGGTGTGAACTTAAGGTTAACAGCAAAAAAACCCTTTAAATTAGCAAATCAAAAGTTTGATAAACGACCCACACCTCGATCTGACGGGACACCGGTATTATTAGGACTCTCTTGGACATGCGTTTATAACGTTATTTAAATATGTAACGTTGCAAATTACAACTGCTATAAATCAACGTGGGTTGGGTTCTATGCATAAACTAACGTTATATTGTTTCAGACATAAAGGGGACAGGCGTTTACTTCACTCCTGTCCGGAGTAAACATGAAGGTTAGCTTTCCAACACTAAGGAAATTCCGAATTTATAAATAACGTATGCAATAAAGTCTTACGACATTGCTGTTTCTCTGGATGTTTCACCGCTGTTTTGTCAGCGTCTCGAGCTCTGTCTCACGGTCAGGTTATGTGAAAAATCATATCTTCATTTCTGGTTAACCTTAAATTACAAAAAAGGGTCCCCTCACACGCCAGGTCACTCGACGGTAGACTTAACTACGTACACAAGACAAAGTAACGTCAAATATGAATTGAATATGACCCAACGGATATTCACAATAAGTTATTTAACATTAAACGTACCTGCAAATGTCTGTGCTTTGTCTTCACGAGCGTATTCCAGCTTCTTTGAGTCCTTCGAGTCCATCCTCCGTCGAGAAGAACATCAGAACAGCAGTGAAACAGCTAAATTATAGGAGAATAACCGTCGCACATAATCAGCTCGCATTATGAATGCACTGCGCGGGCAAAAATCCTATTGGACAACAGGAATTCAAATTTGCTGACTGCTACTAACCGAAAGGCAATGGATAACATCCCGCTGTGCAGACCCGCAAGTTTAAAAAAAATCTCATCCAATGTGTCACAAAATGTAGTTTTAAGAGTATTTCAGGCGAGAATGTAGTTGTTTTAAACTCGAATCGGCAGTTTATTTACAAAAATAGCGCGTCTTTAACAATGTGCTTCAGTGAATGCGGACTCTGTCAGCGGGAGCTTTATGATTCTCTCCCCCGCCGACAGCAGCTTTACTTCAGCCAGTCCATCTCGGATCTGCCGCTGGATTCAATCTCCCCATTGTAGTTAAAACATAATATTTAATACATTTTGTGTATATCTAACGGCCAGTTTTTGGTCTTTTAAATCTATTACTTGTTCTCAGGTGTTTTATTTTGCTATATTCCGTTACGTTTTATAATTGTTTTATTGATTAATTAATTTATTAATGCTACACTGTTGTACTCTGTCTTTGTTTACCAATCTGGTTACCTTTAAATCATATTGGATACATCTACTATATACTTGTATGTCTATCGTAGTAGTTTATTAAATCTGATAATCAAAGAAAGGTCTGTGTATAATAAGCCATTTCACTTCACATTTAGGGGGATTTATGTTAACATTTTCTTAAATAAAAAATATTAATTTATAATATTTATAAGGCCATGTTTTATAATTAAATCATTTTATTGTTAATGTACAGTTTTTTGTACATTTCTTCCAAATAACCAACATCTCATGACATAAATGAAGGATCATTTCATACACGTTGACTTGCTCCTTTTTTCATACAAGTGATTGTACCTTTCTTTGGGCCTTAAATGGCCCAAACATGGACCCTTTGACAGTTGGGAACATATTTGTACCTTTTTTACCCTTAAATGGTACATATAAGTGTCTTACGGTGCTACTTTGAACCATTGAGGGTACAAATTCACCATTTGTACCCCAAGTGTTCACAAATGGACCCCAACCGTACCCTTTTTTCTAACAGTGTATGTCACATAAATAGTGGTAGCACCCAACTAACTACCAAACAAGAAATTGCCAACAACCTTGCAAAAACTTTTGAAAGAAATTCATCCATAGAAAATTGTCTTCCTCAATTCCAAAGAATACAAATGCAACCAGAACAAAACCAGATTGACTTTTCCTCTGATAATGCTGAAATATACAACAAATACTTTACAATGGAAGAACTACAAAACGCTTTGAAAAATTCAAAAGATACTGCAGTCGGTCCTGATAAAATACATTATCAGTTTTTAAAGCACTTACCCTATGATGTGTTGTACCTCCTTTTAAATATTTTTAACAATATATGGACATCTGGAAAGGTACCATCTTGTTGGAAATAATCTTTAATCATACCTCTACATAAACCAGGTAAAGACCACTCAGATGCCAATAATTACCGCCCTCTAGCCCTTACCAGCTGTCTGTTTAAAACAATGGAAAGAATGATAAATGATCAACTTGTATGGTCACTGAAGAAGGACCAAAATATTAGTAATTATCAGTGTGGATTCAGAAGAGGAAGAAGCACAATAGATCATTTTGTAAGACTAGAATCCTATGTGTGAAATGGTTTTATTAAAAAAGAACACACTGTAGCAATATTCTTTGACTTGGAAAAAGCCTATGACACCACTTGGAGATATGGCATTTTAAAAGACTTGTATGAAATGGGTTTTAGAGGACATCTACCTGTTTTTATCTCAAATTTTTTAACAAACAGGTGTTTTCGAGTTCAGATAGGAACAACTCTGTCAAATAAATATATTCAAAAACTTGGTGTGCCACAAGGAAGTATATTATCAGTTATATTATTTAACATCAAAATCAATAGTATTGTAAATGCTATTGGTTTAAATGTATTCTGTAGTATTTATGTGGATGATTTGTGCATCTGTTACAGAGGAAGAAACATGAATACTATTAAAAGACAATTGCAACTTTGTATTAACAACATGCATGACTGGTCAGTCAAGAATGGATTTAAGTTCTTCAGATCAAAAACTGTGTGCATGCATTTCTATTTCAATTACGTTCTCTTCATCCAGAACCAAGACTCTTCTTGGAAGAAGAACCTATAAAAATTGAAAAAGAAACTAAATTTCTTGGACTCACCCTGGATAATAAGCTCTCCTTTATTCCACACATCAAACTCCTAAAAATAAAAACCGTAAAAAAAATGGATATCCTTAAAAATCTGACCACAATAAAATGGGGTTAAGATTGTACTACAATGCTTTGTCTTTATAGAACCATGATCAGATCCCAAATGGATTATGGAAGTATAGTGTATGGATCCGCTAGAAAATCCTACATTAAAACGCTGGACACTGAACATCACATGGGACTACAAATCTCATTGGGAGCATTCAGAAAATCTCCTATTCAAAGTTTAAATATTGAAGCAAAAGAACAATCCCTTGAAAGACAACGTTTAAAATTAGCACTTCAATATGCTGTCAAACTGAAATCAAAAAGAGGTAACCCAGCTTATCCTTCAGTTTTCCACCCTGAATATTTAAAATTGTATGAAGACAAGAGAGAGTATTATGGGGCGGCATGTGTCAAGAAATTTGATTGATGACGGCCACGCCCCTTTTAGGCGGGACTTCCGGTTTAAGCCCCGCCCCTTTTAATATACATTTAATAATTCCGGTAATTAGATTCTTATCAGTTTAATTAAAATAATAATTCCGGTAATTAGATTCTTATCAGTTTAATTAAATGAATAATTCCGGTAATTAAATTATAATTCCGGTAATTAAATTATAATTCCGGTAATTAAATAATAATTCCGGTAATTATATTCTTATCAGTTTAATTAAATTATTATTAATTCCTGTAATTAATTCTTAATTGTAATATTAATTTAAAAATAGATATCATAATATTAATAATTAGATTTTAATCAAATGAAATAAAATATCAACCGTTATTAAAACCATATTTTAATTATTGTACTACATTATATTATATTTTAATTATTGTAATACATTATATTATATTTTAATTATTACAATAAACTATTATAATTATATACTATTATATTATACTAATATATTATATTATATTATATTATAATATAATTAATAAACTATTAGTATTTCCCATGTGGTCTTGCCTGTGCTCTGGTATGACCATACTGGCTCAATGTGCGTCTCTGTGTATGTGTGTGTGTCTCTGGTAGGGGTGTGGGCCTGGCTCTGACTGTGTGTCTGTCTTGGTAATTTGAAGACGGTTGAAGACTGCTTGTGAAAGATAGAAGACATATCTGATGACTGTTACAATGCAATTGCTATATGCTACTATGTGATAAGAGAACGTAATGGTTGCGCTTGTTTAATAAACGCGAGCGTCCGCTTACATGGCTATCAGTCAGTGTGGCTCTTACCGGCTGTTTAGGCATGGGTGTGTCTGTTTGTGTGTGTGTGTGTGTGTGTTTGTGTGTGTGTGTGAGCGATGATAAGGTAAACTTATCCTTTAGACAGCATCCCGTCAACTATTTGTGAAAGATTTATATCAGATATGGAACATATATCTGATTGCATGAGGTGGGTGTCTCCTACTAAATACTATATGTTGTTAGGTGATTAGAAACTGTGCTGATATTGCATATCTATATATTCACATGCAGCCAACTGTGTGCATGTGTATGCCTGGGTCTGGTTGTGTCTGCTTGAATTCACGACACAGTATTTAATGAATCTGCCTTTATTATTGCTCATTAATAGGTTATGTTGTTTTCACATTATTACTACATTAAACTAATACATATTTTAAGACAGACAAAAGACCATCAGTCATATCGTTTTAATGTATCTTTTATCAAAACTATCTAATTAAAATATATTTACAATATTAATCCAGCAAATAACAAATCTTAATATGTATTGACGACAAATTATCACACCTTGTAAAACTATTTATCTAAAAATGTAATGTTTTAAACTGTTGGTTGAAAAACACAGATGTAAATTCCAGTTGTCTTTGTGATTAATGAAAAGTTTTATTATGAAAAACATTTTAAGCTGAATGTTTTTTTCTTTTGACTAACACATTTTCAATATATTAACATGCATGTTCTGTATTTTATGGCACACATTGTTGTATAATCAATCTAAAAACGTAATGTTTTGCACACTGGTCATCACTGGTGTAGATTTGAAAATAAATGATTTAAAATTAAAGATTTACTAAAAGGTCTTATCAGTCTTTAGACAGTATTGTTATTTCTGTTTCAAAAGGTAAATAAAAGGTATTGTACTGCTCACAATTGAAGCCAAGCAACTTAGTTACGGAATTTTAGATTCAAACTGATTGGAATTCTTTAAAAATTCTTGATAATATAAAGAGAAATATAGAGATTATTCCGAATATAAAACAAAAATATAAACAAAAATGATTTTCAGTTTATCTAAAAACAGTACAGCTCCATCCCTTAGTTACCTTTACTTAATGGTCTACAGTAAAATGTATTTGTTTATCTACTGGATCCACCATTTATATGTTCACATAACAGTGTTAAATCAAGTAAGCCTACAAATTTGTCAAAATTATTCAAGTTTAAAGGTAGTTCTTGAAAGTAGACAGAGCAAATGATGCTTTTCTTTTACCATTAGATTTAGATGAATTAAGATTATTGATACTACACACATTTTGTAGTGAGTGTATATGTTTCTTTAAATTGAAGGTTTTTCATTGACATACACATTTTCAACTGAACAATCTAAAATCGAACAATGTTTATTTTTTTTCACTCTGAATATAAACAATATCACACGGAAAAGTGATGTTTAAAAAACTATTCATTTTACTTAACGCATGACTAGAGTTTTGTTTTTACAAGCCAGAAACATTGAGCTAATTCAAGCTTTTGATTTTGCACTCTGTTGCACTTTTTCAACACAAAATGTAAGCTTTTTATGCATCTGCTAAAAATCTGTAATTTTGAGCCACTGTCAGAGTTTGTAAGTTACAAAGCATACAACTGTCAGTTCTCAAAAGTTACTTAACGTTTCTTCTGGAGTTTTTAAGAACAACATTGCAGGGGCTTCGTTAAACATAAAGATACATTTCAAGCATTAGATTCATACTGACACACAAGCCTTTGTAAAATTTAAGAGAGAAAATCACTAAGAAAAAGATTAAAACAAGAATAGTTTCATTTGGGGGGAAAAAAGTGATAATATGAAATACATTGGTTACACCAATATGGTCTAATGGTTAGAATTTCGTGGTTTTATGATATGGGAATATTTTTAACCTCTAATGTGTCCCAAGTAACATTAATAACAACACTTAGCCACAGTTATTTGTATCGTAGTTGAATGCTACACGCTATACTGTCAACAAAGCACATTAATATCAAAGAGTAAATACATTTTATTTTAAGAATACTTTGCAGTAAACTTTAATGAATGAATACGTTTATTTTATCAATCTTCTAATGCAGAATGTTTTTGAAACATTTAATTATGTTTTACGACCACTGTCATCTGACCAAATTATTTGACCTAATTCAAGCATCCGTTTTCTGCTGCACTTTTTAACACAAAATGTCTTTGCAAACTTTTTGCATATGTGTTAAAACTCTCAAAGCATCTATTATGATGCATACAGTAAAAGATACAATAAACATTTCTACTGCCAATTATATTTTGTTATCTAGAACTATGAATCTACAAAACTAAATTGAATACTTGCCACTAAATCTGCATTAATATAGTGTCTAAGGTACAGTGTATTAGAAATGTATTCTTTTCAACTGTCGTGAAAGTTTGAGTTGTAAATGTTTTGGTTTTAAACCAGAGACAACCAACAATATTATGTATACCTTTTGTTCATACAGTTTTTCAAATGAATGAGAAATTATGAAATTGTACGTCAGTACTTCTAGATTTAAAACTAAATTGGGTGACAATTTTTAGTTTGTCTTTCTAAACTGACTACAAAACCGTTACACATGAGAACTGTGTGTTATTAGGGGTGTCTTAAACATCAACCAACTTTAATAAATGATCTACAGTTTATACCTTTATGCTTTAAACAAGTAACCACTCTTTGACACACTATGCAACATTTTAATTTTCTAAATATTTAAATATGCATTTGGCATAAATACAGGTCTTAAATCAATTTCGACAATGTTTCTATGATTTGTTTCATGCCATCATGTTTTGCGTCTAGCTCATTTTCTAACTTTTTTACAGGAAAGGCATAGACACTTTTCAGAACAAGCAATAGGTCATTTATACCGCTAGACTTTGAATGCACCAAATAACACAGGGCCACTCTTGCAAGTTTACTTTAAGTTATAACGTTTGTATGTAAACCTGATCCTGTGTATGAAAATCACCTATGACTAGGTGGGGTAATGAAATGCCAAGCAGGTAATTTTTTTCTTTATAAATGCTTGTAGAATTTAAAATCTACTTAGTTACATTAAAACATTTTACTTGTTTAACACAAAATCATAAGTTTACTTAAGCTGATAAACTTTTTATTTCGAGCAAATATACACTGAAATAGAGTAGTACATAATGAACAAACATGGATTGCATAACAATCATAAAGACAAATCAACTAAGAAAAAATATATGTTTATACAGTCATACATTGAAGAAAAACAGGGTACACCAGAACACTGTAACGACATTACTGAATATCTAACCAGCAAAGAAATTCTACTAAAAGCATTCTGTCGTGTTCAAGAATGTGGTTGGTCAAAACTTCCGCAATCTCAGCTATATTTGCTATTTTGTTTTGTGAAAGCAGTGACACACAAATATCTGTTATATATGTAGACATGCATAGAACCTGCGTTACTCCCATCTCATCACTCCATCCAGTCAGCACCTCAAGAATTTTTGTAATGGTTGCACAGACAGCACCACTGCTACGAACACACAGGTGAGTCAATTGATTTATCGTATCGGCCCATGAGTTTAAGGCACCTCTCACAACGTCCATTTCTCTCTTGAGATTTTTCACACGTTTGCCATCTCCTGTACAATCATGATTAGAATCACACGCATCATTGATGATCCTCTCCAGAAGAAAGACCCTACGGTCCCTATAATGCTGTTTAAACATGTCGTCCACAATAGACCTCATTTGACAATCAAAAGCAGGGTTGCACTTGCACTCAGGCCTTTCATGCGCATCAGAGTCAGCATTTTGAGAACAATAGCAATCCGCCATTTTTGCAAGGGGCTGTCACAAGAAATCAGAAAATAATTTTTTAGAAAACTTTTTTATGTAATCACAATACAAAGTTTGTACCATAATCTGTGTAGAACATATGCAGTAGTACCTTAAGGATGCTACTGGTGTCCTTAAGCAGCAATAGTTCAGTCCTAATAGCTCAGTGCAAACAAGACCAAAGTAGGGTCTGTGGTCCTCAAAGTTAGTACCTTTTTATGTCTTTAATCTTCTTTTTACTCCTGATCAATGGGTTCTTGTAGAAAGTTCTGGGGTCGGTGACTGTGCCCAAAAGCATTACTCCTTGGTAGCTAGAAGTAATAATGGGCGCTTTATCTACACATTCAATCAGGTCCGCCTTCACCTACTGGGGCGGTACTATGAACATCTGCCATGGTGTCATAAAAGTCATGAATAAACATTTAGTTAACATCTTTTATTTAAGACATAGGCGTGATGATGTAGGGATACCTATTTTGATTAAACAAAATAAAAAAATAGAGGGTCATACCGTAAATATATTCACAATGAAAGATTTTAGAGTAATATTATATAATATTATAGAATTTTATATTTCATGGTAGTTTTAGGTTGACCAAATATAATGCTCAGCTGAAGACATTTCAAAACTTTTTGCCATACAAATGGACAATCAAATAAATTTGAATGTTTTTACGCAAATATGTACACGCTTTTCAACATTATTCTGCAGTCTGAATTGTTCATTATAGTTGTTTATTTGGTTTCCTATTAAGACTCAAAGCAGTCACATATTTAATTGAAAATTCATGATAGTGTTCTTTTTTTAAAGAATTAAGAATTGAGAAGAAATACGCTTACATCTGCACTTACATATTCGTTTTGGAATTGAAAATGTAACGATACAAGACACGCTAT
Organism: Danio aesculapii; assembly: GCF_903798145.1. NCBI lineage: Eukaryota > Metazoa > Chordata > Actinopteri > Cypriniformes > Danionidae > Danio > Danio aesculapii. Next base: position 36,770,713 of record NC_079447.1, on the reverse strand, counting down.
TTATTTTAAGTGAAATATACTTGTAAGAAAATACAATTACATTTATAAACTAGATTATTAAAGTTTGAGGACAAACTTTGAGGCTGGCTTGTGAAAGTCTGTCGGTAATAGTTTATTTAGTTTAAAACCGTTTTAAAAAGTGTGAATAGATAGATAGATAGATAGATAGATAGATAGATAGATAGATAGATAGATAGATAGATAGATAGATAGATAGATAGATAGATAGAACGATTAGCATGTCATTAGCATGATTCTACCATGAATTAGCATGTTATTAGCATGATTCTAGCATGAATTAGCATGTTACTAGCATGATTCTAGCATGAACTAGCATGTTATTACCATGATTCTAGCATGAATTAGCATGTTACTAGCATGATTCTAGCATGAATTAGCATATTACTAGCATGATTCTAGCACGAATTAGCAGGTCATTAGCATGATTCTAGCATGAATTAGCATGTTATTAGCATGATTCTAGCATGAATTATTATGTTACTAGCATGATTCTAGCATGAATTAGCATGTTACTAGCATGATTCTAGCATTAATTAGCATGTTACTAGCATGATTCTAGCATGAATTAGCATGTTACTAGCATGATTCTAGCATGAATTAGCATGTTACAAGCATGATTTTAGCATGAATTAGCATGTTACTAGCATGGTTCTAGCATGAATTAGCATGTTACTAGCATGATTCTAGCATGAATTAGCATGTTACTAGCATGATTCTAGCGTGAATTAACATGTTACTAGCATGATTCTAGCATTAATTAGCATGTTATTAGCATGATTCTAGCATGAATTAGCATGTTATTAGCATGATTCTAGCATGAATTAGCATGTTACTAGCATAAATTAACATGTTACTAGCATGATTCTAGCATGAATTAGCATGTTACTACCATGATTCTAGCATGAATTAGCATGTTACTAGCATGATTTTAGCATGAATTAGCATGTTACTAGCATGGTTCTAGCATGAATTAGCATGTTACTAGCATGATTCTAGCATGAATTAGCATGTTACTAGCATGATTCTAGCGTGAATTAACATGTTACTAGCATGATTCTAGCATGAATTAGCATGTTATTAGCATGATTCTAGCATGAATTAGCATGTTATTAGCATCATTCTAGCATGAATTAGAATGTTACTAGCATGATTCTACCATGAATTAGCATGTTACTAGCATGATTCTAGCATGAATTAGCATGTTACTAGCATAAATTAACATGTTACTAGCATGATTCTAGCATGAATTAGCATGTTACTAGCATGATTCTAGCATGAATTAGCATGTTACTAGCATGATTTTAGCATGAATTAGCATGTTACTAGCATGGTTCTAGCATGAATTAGTATGTTACTAGCATGATTCTAGCATGAATTAGCATCGTTCTAGCACAAATTAGCATGTAACTAGCATGATTCTAGCATGAATTAGCATGTTACTAGCATGATTCTAGCATGAATTAGCATGTTACTAGCATGATTCTAGCATGAATTAGCATGTTACTAGCATGATTCTAGCATAAATTAGCATCGTTTTAGCATGAATTAGCATGTTACTAGCATGATTCTAGCATGAATTAGCATGTTACTAGCATGATTCTAGCATGAATTAGCATGATTCTAGCATTAATTAGCATGTTACTAGCATGATTCTAGCATGAATTAGCATGTTACTAGCATGATTCTAGCATGAATTAGCATCGTTCTAGCACGAATTAGCATGTAACTAGCATGATTGTAGCATGAATTAGCATGTTACTAGCATGATTCTAGCATGAATTAGCATGTTACTAGCATGATTCTAGCATAAATTAGCATCGTTTTAGCATGAATTAGCATGTTACTAGCATGATTCTAGCATGAATTAGCATGTTACTAGCATAAATTAACATGTTACTAGCATGATTCTAGCATGAATTAGCATGTTACTAGCATGATTCTAGCATGAATTAGCATGTTACTAGCATGGATTTAGCATGAATTAGCATGTTACTATCATGAATCTAGCATGAATTAGCATGTTACTAGCATGATTCTAGCATGAATTAGCATCGTTCTAGCACGAATTAGCATGTAACTAGCATGATTCTAGCATGAATTAGCATGTTACTAGCATGATTCTAGCATGAATTAGCATGTTACTAGCTTGATTCTAGCATAAATTAGCATCATTTTAGCATGAATTAGCATGTTACTAGCATGATTCTAGCATGAATTAGCATGTTACTAGCATGATTCTAGCATGAATTAGCATGATTCTAGCATGAATTAGCATGTTACTAGCATGATTCTAGCATGAATTAGCATATTACTAGCATGATTCTAGCATGAATTAGCATGTTACTAGCATGATTCTAGCATGAATTAGCATGTTACTAGCATAATTCTAGCATGAATTAGCATGTTACTAGCATGATTCTAGCATGAATTAGCATTTTACTAGCATGATTCTAGCATGAATAAGCATGTTACTAGCATGATTCTAGCATGAATTAGCATGTTACTAGCATGTTACTAGCATGAATTAGCATGTTGTTAGCATGATTCTAGCATGAATTAGCATGTTTCTAGCATGAATTAGCATGTAACTAGCATTATTCTAGCATTAATTAGCATGTAACTAGCATGTTACTAGCATGATTGTAGCATGAGTCAGCTTGTTTCTAGCATGAATTAGCATGTTGTTAGCATGATTCTAGCATGAATTAGCATGTTACTAGCATGACTAGCATGTCACTATCGTGTTGCTAGCACCTTTCTAGCAAGATTAGCATGTCAGTAGGATGTTAAAACTGTTAGCGTGTGTTAGAATAGCTAGTCACAGTCTCTGGGACAGTTGCTAGGGTGCTGAAATTGGTTGCTAGGGAGTGGCTAGTAAGTTTAAAGGTAATCAGTGATTGGCTGCTGGCTAGACTGAGTTGAATGAGGCCAGACTCTAGTCTGTAGGACAGTCTGATGCAGAGTTATGAGCTCACAAAGGTTGATCCAATGTTAAGTCAATGGGAGTCTTTTACAATGGAAGTCTATGGGACAGTTGCTAGGGTGCTGTAAGTGGTTGCTAGGGAGTGGCTAGTAAGTTAAAAAGTCATCAGTTATTGGCTGCTGGCTAGACTGAGTTAAATGAGTCCAGTTAGAAGTCTGTAGGACAGTCTGATGCAGAGTTATGAGCTCACAAATTTTGACCCAATGTTAAGTCAATGGGACTTTTGGGATTTTTCTGGGTCGTTTTTCGGAAAACCCAAAGTCGGATCAGTTAGAAAAGATATAGCAACCCGAGTCAGACCAGTTTGAAGGTTTGACGAAAGTTTGAAGTATGTAGCTTGAAAGGCCTAGGAGGAGATACACTTAGAAATTAGTCTCAGAAGAAGAAGAAGAAGAAGAAGAAGAATAATAATAAGTTTAAGATAGATAACAATATGCTGGCTTTTCAAGCCACCATAATAATAAAAAAAAATAATAAGTTTAAATAGGATAACAGTAGGTTGGCTTTGACAAGCCAGCCTAATAATAAGTTTAAATAGGATTTCAGTAGTCTGGCTTGCTACACAAGCCAGCCTAATAAATTTAAATAGGATAACAGTAGTCTGGCTTGCTGCACAAGCCAGCCTAATAATAACTAGATATTAAAGTTTGAGGACAAACTTTATGGTGGCTTGAAAAGCCGAGTCTAAAAGTTTGAAGTCGTTTTAAAGTGTAAATAACTGAAGCAGTTTTTATGAAGTTTGAAACAGTCGGCATAGATAAGTACATATATGTTAGCATGTTTCTAGGTTGTTGCTAGGCGGTTGCTAAAGTATTCTAAGTGGTTGCTGGGCAGTTGCTAACATCAATTAGCATGATTCTAGCATTAATTAGCATGTTACTAGCATTTTTCTAGCATGAATTAGCATGTTACTAGCATGAATTAGCATGTTACTAGCATGAATTAGCAAGTAACTAGCATGATTCTAACATAAATTAGCATGTAACTAGCATGATTCTACCATGAATTACCATGATTCTAGCATGAATTAGCATGTAACTAGCATAATTCTAGCATGAATTAGAATTTAACTAGCATGATTATAGCATGGATTAGCATGTATTAGCATGTTGTTAGCATGATTCTAGCATGAATTAGCATGTTTCTAGCATAGTTCTAGCATGATTTAGCATGTTACTAGCATGATTCTAGCATGGATTATCATGTAACTAGCATGATTCTAGCATGAATTAGCATGTTACTAGCATGTTTCTAGCATGAATTAGCATGTTATTAGCATGATTCTAGCATGAATTAGCATGTTACTAGCATGTTTCTAGCACGAATTAGCATGTTACTAGCATGTTTCTAGCATGAATTAGCATGTTACTAACATGTTTCTAGCATTAATTAGCATGTTACTAGCATGATTCTAGCATGAATTAGCATGTTTCTAGCATGAATTAGCATGTTATTAGCATGATTCTAGCATGAATTAGCATGTTACTAGCATGATTCTAGCATGAATTAGCATGTTACTAGCATGATTCTAGCATGAATTAGCATGTTACTAGCATGTTTCTAGCATTAATTAGCATGTTACTAGCATGTTTCTAGCATGAATTAGCATGTTATTAGCATGATTCTAGCATGAATTAGCATGTTTCTAGCATGAATTAGCATGTTATTAGCATGATTCTAGCATGAATTAGCATGTTACTAGCATGATTCTAGCATGAATTAGCATGTTACTAACATGTTTCTAGCATGAATTAGCATGTTACTAGCATGATTCTAGCATGAATTAGCATGTGACTAACATGTTTCTAGCATGAATTAGCATGTTACTAGCATGATTCTAGCGTGAATTAGCATGTTACTAGCATGATTCTAGCATGAATTAGCATGTTATTAGCATGATTCTATCATGAATTAGCATGTTACTAGCATGATTCTAGCATGAATTAGCATGTGAATAACATGTTTCTAGCATGAATTAGCATGTTACTAGCATGATTCTAGCATGAATTAGCATGTTACTAGCATGATTCTAGCATGAATTAGCATGTTATTAGCATGATTCTAGCATGAATTAGCATGTTACTAGCATGATTCTAGCATGAATTAGCATGTTACTAGCATGATTCTAGCATGGATTAGCATGTAACTAGCATGATTCTAGCATGTTACTAGCATGTTTCTAGATAGATAGATAGATAGATAGATAGATAGATAGATAGATAGATAGATAGATAGATAGATAGATAGATAGATAGATAGATAGATAGATAGATAAAAACAGTTTGAAAAAGGATAGATAGATAGATAGATAGATAGATAGATAGATAGATAGATAGATAGATAGATAGATAGATAGATAGATAGATAGATAGATAAAAACAGTTTGAAAAAGGATAGATAGATAGATAGATAGATAGATAGATAGATAGATAGATAGATAGATAGATAGATAGATAGATAGATAGATAGATAGATAGATAGATAGATAGATAGATAGATAGATAAAAACAGTTGATAGATAGATAGATAGATAGATAGATAGATAGATAGATAGATAGATAGATAGATAGATAGATAGATAGATAGATAGATAGATAAAAACAGTTTGAAAAAGGATAGATAGATAGATAGATAGATAGATAGATAGATAGATAGATAGATAGATAGATAGATAGATAGATAGATAGATAGATAGATAGATAGATAGATAGATAGATAGATGTATGACAGTCTGATGGAAAGCTATGAGGTCACAAAGTTTGATCTAATGTTAAGTCAATGACAGTCTTTTGCAATGGAAGTCTATGGGACAGTTGTTGCTAGGGTGCAGTATCTAGTTGTTAGGGTGTGGCTAGAAAGTTAAAAGCTCATCAGTGATTGGCAGTTTGGTAGTCTGAGTTAAATGAGCCCAGTTAGAAGTCAGTGTGACAGTCTGATGCAGAGTTATGAGCTCACAGAGTTTGATTCAATGTTAAGTCAATGACAGTCTTTTGCAATGGAAGTCTATGGGACAGTTTCTAGGGTCCAAAAGTGGTTGCTAGGGCGTGGCTAGAAAGTTTAAAGGTGATCAGTCATTGGCAGATTGATAGTCTGAGTTAAATGAGCCCAGTTAGAAGTCTGTGCGACAGTCTGACGCAGAGTTATGCGCTCACAAAGTTTGATCCCATGTTAAGTCTATGGGATTTTTCCGGTGGTCCCGGGGGTGTTTTCGGAAAACCGAAAGTCGGATCAGTCGGAAAAGATATAGCAATCCGAGTCCGAATAGTTCGGAGGTCTGGTGCGAGTTTGGTGGTCATAGCTCGAAAGCTCTAGGAGGAGATAGAGTTTAATTTTTAGTCTCAGAAGAAGAAGAATAATAAAAAAAAAAAAATAAAAAAAAACTAGATATTAAAGTTTGAGGACAAACTTTATGGTGGCTTGAAAAGCCGAGTCTAAAAGTTTGACGTCGTTTTAAAGTGTAAACTAGCATGATTCTAGCATGAATTAGCATGATTCTAGCATGAATTAGCATGTAACTAGCATGATTCTAGGATGAATTAGCATGATCCTAGCATGAATTTGCATGTAACTAGCATGATTATAGCATGGATTAGCATGTATTAGCATGTTGTTAGCATGATTCTAGCATGAATTAGCATGTTTCTAGCATAGTTCTAGCATGATTTAGCATGTTATTAGCATGATTCTAGCATGAATTAGCATGTTTCTAGCATAGTTCTAGCATGAATTAGCATGTTATTAGCATGATTCTAGCATGAATTAGCATGTTACTAGCATGATTCTAGCATGAATTAGCATGATTCTAGCATGAATTAGCATGTTACTAGCATGATTCTAGCATGAATTAGCATGTTACTAGCATGATTCTAGCATGAATTAGCATGTTACTAGCATGATTCTAGCATGAATTAGCATGTTACTAGCATGATTCTAGCATGAATTAGCATGTTACTAGCATGATTCTAGCATGAATTAGCATGATTCTAGCATGAATTAGCATGTTACTAGCATGATTCTAGCATGAATTAGCATGTTACTAGCATGTTTCTAGCATGAATTAGCATGTTACTAGCATGATTCTAACATGAATTAGCATGCTATTAGCATGATTCTAGCATGAATTAGCATGTTACTAGCATGATTCTAGCATGAATTAGCATGTTACTAGCATGATTCTAGCATGAATTAGCATGTTACTAGCATGTTTCTAGCATGAATTAGCATGTTACTAGCATGATTCTAGCATGAATTAGCATGTTACTAGCATGTCTCTAGCATGAATTAGCATGTTACTAGCATGTCTCTAGCATGAATTAGCATGTTATTAGCATGAATTAGCATGTTTCTAGCATGAATTAGCATGTTATTAGCATGATTCTAGCATGAATTAGCATGTTACTAGCATGTTTCTAGCATGAATTAGCATGTTACTAGCATGTTTCTAGCATGAATTAGCATGTTACTAGCATGATTCTAGCATGAATTAGCATGTTACTAGCATGATTCTAGCATGAATTAGCATGTTACTAGCATGATTCTAGCATGAATTAGCATGTTACTAGCATGAGTCTAGCATGAATTAGCATGTTACTAGCATGATTCTAGCATGGATTAGCATGTTACTAGCATGATTCTAACATGAATTAGCATGTTACTAGCATGTTTCTAGCATGAATTAGCATGTTACTAGCATGATTCTAGCATGAATTAGCATGTTTCTAGCATGAATTAGCATGTAACTAGCATGATTCTAGCATTTATTAGCATGTAACTAGCATGTTACTAGCATGATTCTAGCATGAATCAGCTTGTTTCTAGCATGAATTAGCATGTTGTTGGCATGATTCTAGCATGAATTAGCATGTTACTAGCATGACTAGCATGTCACTATCATGTTGCTAGCACCTTTCTAGCAAGATTAGCATGTCAGTAGGATGTTAAAACTGTTAGCGTGTGTTAGAATAGCTAGTCACAGTCTCTGGGACAGTTGCTAGGGTGCTGAAATTGGTTGCTAGGGAGTGGCTAGTAAGTTTAAAGGTAATCAGTGATTGGCTGCTGGCTAGACTGAGTTGAATGAGGCCAGACTCTAGTCTGTAGGACAGTCTGATGCAGAGTTATGAGCTCACAAAGGTTGATCCAATGTTAAGTAAATGGGAGTCTTTTACAATGGAAGTCTATGGGACAGTTGCTAGGGTGCTGTAAGTGGTTGCTAGGGAGTGGCTAGTAAGTTAAAAAGTCATCAGTTATTGGCTGCTGGCTAGACTGAGTTAAATGAGTCCAGTTAGAAGTCTGTAGGACAGTCTGATGCAGAGTTATGAGCTCACAAAGTTTGACCCAATGTTAAGTCAATGGGACTTTTGGGATTTTTCTGGGTCGTTTTTCGGAAAACCCAAGGTCGGATCAGTTAGAAAAGATATAGCAACCCGAGTCAGACCAGTTCGAAGGTTTGACGAAAGTTTGAAGTATGTAGCTTGAAAGGCCTAGGAGGAGATACACTTAGAAATTAGTCTCAGAAGAAGAAGAAGAAGAAGAAGAAGAAGAAGAAGAAGAAGAATAATAATAAGTTTAAGATAGATAACAGTATGCTGGCTTTTCAAGCCACCATAATAATAAGTTTAAATAGGATAACAGTAGGTTGGCTTTGACAAGCCAGCCTAATTAACCCATATTCCATACCTTATTGCAATGCCTTTGAGATAAAGAAAGAGAGAGTTTAAGAGCCGTTATCCATAATTGGTTATTAGATTAAAGTTTTTTTAAAAAGTCGAGTTTGGTTAAAAATCTAGGCCTACTTAAATTGGATCTGTTAAAACATAAAGAAATTAAAGTTATGCAGTGTACGTTCTGGGGGCATATAAACATACACTTTAGCATCACTATAGTATAGATAATCTACAAGTACCAACATTTCACCAATTTGATACAAACTGTACCAAAACTGTTTGCATATGTTTGTTGCTGAGTAGCAATAACTATTTTTGTTTTATTTCTATGTTATGTGATACTAAATCTATTTTCAGACCTATCATTTTAGTGATATAATAAAGTTGAAAAAACAAGCTAATAAATTTAGTTAAACATCATGTGCTTGACATTTTAGTAAATAGTTAAAGCTACTGATTGTGCTAATTGAATATTTAGCATTTTGAAAGGTAAATATGTGTCAGGGTATGTAAAGCTGTGGCCTCTGGCTTGTTTGGTTGTGATTGGTGGAATGTTTCCACAAACTGAAATTTTAAAGTGTTTTTTATTCACTATTCTGCAACTTTGATGCAATCTACACTGTAAAAGAAATATACAAAAGTACATATCATGCTGTTTTGTAAAAGCACACAGACATGTCGCCAAAAACATGCACTTGCAACCGCTTCCTGGGACAAACCACTATCACAAATTATTCTGTCTGAGCTGTTAGTGTACTGTAGGTATTAAGTTTATTTTTATTGAATCTATTACAAACTTCTTAAGAATGAATGAATAATGGTTTTTTCCGATATTGTCAGAACATCCAAGTGATTGTGGAGCAAACACATTTAAGTAATTTAGGGTTTCTCACTTTTTAAAGTCAATAAAATTAAAATGTAACATTTAACCTGATAATTAAATAATATACATGAAACTTAATTTTCAGAATGTACATAAATTTATCCTATAAAGTATTTCACGAGAACCCTGCCCCTGTGATAGTGATTACAGCTTACATAAAAAAAGACATTCAGCTTCAATTCAAACTACAGAAATTCACTCATCTGATATTGTCTACTATTTAATTTGTAACTGGCATGGTATTTATTTACATTATTTCTGTTTTCAAGTAAACATTTATCATATTACTCGGGGTCAAAATCCTGCTTGATGAAATTACCAAAATATGACCATAAATAACTTACACAATGAAATGACAGTCTTTATGAACATGTTTAAATTATATTGTCACATTTTTAGATTGGTTTTTGAAAAAGTTACAAGCTCACAGATGTAAAGTACTTGAATAATGTTAGCTGATTGGTGTACTGAAGTATTTATTAAGTATCTATTTGACTACAATTAACAATAAACCTCACTTAAGTAAATATTAAACTTGTAAAAACAGAAAAGGTTTAGTTATTTGTCCTATGCTTGTTCATTGTCATATGCTTACAAGGTTATTACAGTTTGTGTTCTAAGTACTCCTTTTGATTGATTGGAAATTTAACATATGCCTACGTTATTTTTTTGTGTACAGACACAAGTATTAAGACAGAGAATAAATTTGTTTTAGTTGACTTAACTGAAATTAATTGCTGCGAAAAATCCTAAATTGTCAACGAACATGTCAAATGTCAAATCTTTATAAAAGACAGTATTCTTATAATTACACAAATTTAACTGCTTACTGCACTGAAAAAAATTATAAAATGAAAACACAAAAACATAAAAAGTATACTTGCAGCTAGACAAAAGGCCTGTATACTTCAAAGCACTTAACAATTTGCTATCTTGAAATGCCATATTTTGAAAATACTAAATTTTGTATATTTTAATTGTAACTAAATTGTACAGCATAATCTCTAGGGTATTTAATGTACATTTATGTGCTATGTTGGATCAGCAACAAGTATATTTTGACCATAAGTTCATTACATGTTTGATTAATGTTTGAAGCCTGCGTTATTTTTATTACAAATAAATATGAACTTTTTCAAAACCCACAAGTAATTGAACATTGCACTTATTCTGAGAAAAAATGCTCAGCGATTACTTCAGCTGTTGCCAAAATGGCTACTACAAATTGCATGTCATGTTTTCAATAACAAACTATCCCTAGTGACTATTCTTATAAGATAACAGGATGTACAAATAAAAATGTTATAGTTAGCGACTTGTGCTCTTAATGTTTACTACTGTCACACTTGAAAATATACTTTTACAGTATACTCTATGCTAAAAAGAACACCATAAACATGGAAATATTGACTTTTTTGCTTTTGATCCCACAAAAGGCTTGACTCTAACAATTCAACATCTGGACAAGTTAATTCAAAGGTTTTACAACTTTAAGCATGGTGAATAATTTATATTTAGTGCCTGTAGTTTGATAGTTAAATACAATTAAACACAGACAGTTCTAAAGCATGATAAAGCATTGTATGTCGTCCATTCATGCTGTGTGGTGAGAGATTTTCAAGTTTAAACAACAATCTATAAATTCATTATTGCTGTTACTTTGACTATTACACAAGTACTATTTAAATCTAGCACAATTTTTTTACTCAAGTATGTATCGTCCAATCGATTATACCCTTATATGTGTACAATTTTCACCACCCTGTTTAATCTTTCACTTGTGTAGCATTTTTGAGTACTTTTTAAACCTCTGAACACCAACATGGCATATGAGACTAGTTGTTTTCTGCTATATACTCATCTATTACACTTGAAATGTGTGTCACATCACTGTACATAGTACAAATAGTCAGTTATTTGCAAGCTGTATGCTTACATCCTGACCAACACATTAAAATATTACAGATTTTCAGCAATACAAAAGGTTTGTCCCATGAAGTGCATTTTTTTGGCGACATGTCTGTGTGCTTTTACAAAACAGCATGATATGTACTTTTGTATATTTCTTTTACAGTGTAGATTGCATCAAAGTTGCAGAATAGTGAATAAAAAACACTTTAAAATTTCAGTTTGTGGAAACATTCCACCAATCACAACCAAACAAGCCAGAGGCCACAGCTTTACATACCCTGACACATATTTACCTTTCAAAATGCTAAATATTCAATTAGCACAATCAGAAGCTTTAAATATTTACTAAAATGTCAAGCACATGATGTTTAACTAAATTTATTAGCTTGTTTTTTCAACTTTATTATAAGTATATCACTAAAATGATAGGTCTGAAAATAGATTTAGTATCACATAACATAGAAATAAAACAAAAATACTTATTGCTACTCGGCAACAAACATATGCAAACAGTTTTGGTACAGTTTGTATCAAATTGGTGAATGTTGGTACTCGTATATTATCTATACTATAGTGATGCTAAAGTGTATGTTTAAATGTCACCAGAACGTATACTGCATAACTTTAATTTCTTTATGTTTTAACAGATCCAATTTAAGTAGGCCTAGATTTTTAACCAAACTCGACTTTTTAAAATAACTTTAATCTAATAACCAATTATGGATAACGGCTCTTAAACTCTTTCTTTCTTTACCTCAAAGGCATTGCAATAAGTTATGGAATATGGGTTATTTCATAAATGTAACTGTATTTTCTTACAAGTATATTTCACTTAAAATAAATAGCGTGTCTTGTATCGTTACATTTTTAATTCGAAAACGAATATGTAAGTGTAGATGTAAGCGTATTTCTTCTCAATCATTCTTTTAAAAAGAACACTATCATGAAAGATGCTAATTTTTAATTAAATATGTGACTGCTTTGAGCCCTAATAGGAAACCAAATAAACAACTATAATGAACAATTCAGACCGCAGAATAATGTTGAAAAGCGTGTACATATTTGCGTAAAAACATTCAAATAAATTTTATTGTCCATTTGTATGGCAACCATTTTTGAAATGTCTTCAGCTAAGCATTATATTTTGTCAACCTAAAACTTCCATGAAATATAAAATTCTAGAATATTAGTTCTCTAAAATCTTTCATTGTGAATATATTTACGGTAAGACCCTGTATTTTTTATTTTGTTTAATCAAAATTAGGTATCCCTACATCATCACGCCTATGTCTTAAATAAAAGATGTTAACTAAATGTTTATTCACGACTTTTATGACACCATGGCAGATGTTCATAATACCGCCCCAGTAAGTGAAGGCGGACCTGATTGAATGTGTAGATAAAGCGCCCATTATTACTTCTAGCTACCAAGGAGTAATGCTTTTGGGCACAGACACCAACCCCAGAACTTTCTACAAGAACCCATTGATCAAGAGTAAAAAGAAGATTAAAGACATAAAAAAATGTACTAACTTTGAGGACTACCTTTGGTCTTGTTTGCACTAAGCTATTAGGACTGAACTATTGCTGCTTAAGGACACCAGTAGCATCCTAAAGGTACTACTGCATATTTTCTACACAGATTATGGTACAAACTTTGTATTGTGCTTAATTAAAAAAAAAAATATATATATATATATATTCTGATTTCTTCTGACAGCCCCTCGCAAAGATGGCGGATTGCTATTGTTCTCAAAATGCTGACTCTGATGCGCATGAAAGGCCTGAGTGCAAGTGCGACCCTGTTTTTGATTGTCAAATGACGTCTATTGTGGACGACATGTTTAAACAGCATTATAGGGACCATATGGTCTTTCTTCTGGAGAGGATCATCAATGATGCGTGTGATTCTAATCATGATTGTGCAGGAGATGGCAAACGTGTGAAAAATCTCAAGAGAGAAATGGACGTTGTGAGAGGGGCCTTAAACTCATGGGCCGATATGATAAATCAATTGACTCACCTGTCTGTTTGTAGCAATGATGCTGTCTGTGCAACCATTACAAAAATTCTGGAGGTGCTGACTGGATGGAGTGAGGAGATGGGAGTAACGCAGGTTCTATGCATGTCTACATATATAACAGATATTTGTGTGTCACTGCTTTCACAAAACAAAATAGCAAATATTGCTGAGATTGTAGAAGTTATGGCCAACCACATTCTTGAACATGACAGAATGCTTTTGGTAGAATTTCTTTGCTGGTTAGATATTCAGTAATGTCGTTACAGTGTTCTGGTGTACCCTGTTTTTCTTCAATGTATGACTGTATAAACATATATTTTTTTCTTAGTTGATTTGTCTTTATTATTCTTATGCAATCCATGTTTGTTCATTGTGTACTACTCTATTTCAGTGTATATTTGCTTGAAATAAAAAGTTTATCAGCTTAAGTAAACTTATGATTTTGTGTTAAACAAGTAAAATGTTTTAATGTAACTAAGTAGATTTTAAATTCTACAAGCATTTATAAAGAAAAAATAACCTGCTTGGCATTTCATTACCCCACCTAGTCATAGGTGGTTTACATACACAGGATCAGGTTTACATACAAACGTTATAACTTAAAGTAAACTTGCAAGAGTGGCCATGTGTTAATTGGTGCATTCAAAGTCTAGTGGTATAAATGACCTATTGCTTGTTCTGAAAAGTGTCTATGCCTTTCCTGTAAAAAAGTTAGAAAAAGAGCTTGATGCAAAACATGATGGTGTGAAACAAATCATAGAAACATTGTCGAAATTGATTTAAGACCTGTAATTATGCCAAATGTATATTTAAATATTAGAAAATTAAAATGTTGCATAGTGTGTCAAAGAGTGGTTACTTGTTTAAAGCATAAAGGTATAAACTGTAGATCATTTATTAAAGTTGGTTGACGTTTAAGACACCCCTAATAACACACAGTTCTCATGTGTAACGGTTTTGTAGTCAGTTTAGAAAGACAAACTAAAAATTGTCACCCAATTTAGTTTTAAATCTAGAAGTACTGACGTACAATTTCATAATTTCTCATTCATTTGAAAAACTGTATGAACAAAAGGTATACATAATATTGTTGGTTGTCTCTGGTTTAAAACCAAAACATTTACAACTCAAACTTTCACGACAGTTGAAAAGAATACATTTCTAATACACTGTACCTTAGACACTGTTGCAAAAATATATTAATGCAGATTTAGTGGCAAGTATTCAATTTAGTTTTGTAGATTCATAGTTCTAGATAACAAAATATAATTGGCAGTAGAAATGGTTATTGTGTCTTTTACTGTATGCATCATCACAGATGCTTTGAGAGTTTTAACACATATGCAAAAAGTTTGCAAAGACATTTTGTGTTAAAAAGTGCAGCAGAAAACGGATGCTTGAATTAGGTTAAATAATTTGGTCAGATGACAGTGGTCGTAAAACATAATTAAATGTTAAAAAAACATTCTGCATTAGAAGATTGATAAAATAAATGTATTCATTCATTAAAGTTTACTGCAAAGTATTCTTAAAATAAAATGTATTTACTCTTTGATATTAATGTGCTTTGTTGACAGTATAGCGTGTAGCATTCAACTACGATACAAATAACTGTGGCTAAGTGTTGTTATTAATGTTACTTGGGACACATTAGAGGTTAAAAATATTCCCATATCATAAAACCACGAAATTCTAACCATTAGACCATATTGGTGTAACCAATGTATTTCATATTATCATTTTTTTCCCCCCCAAATGAAACTATTCTTGTTTTAATCTTTTTCTTAGTGATTTTCTCTCTTAAATTTTACAAAGGCTTGTGTGTCAGTATGAATCTAATGCTTGAAATGTATCTTTATGTTTGACGAAGCCCCTGCAATGTTGTTCTTAAAAACTCCAGAAGAAACGTTAAGTAACTTTTGAGAACTGACAGTTTTAAAAACATGTATGCTTTGTAACTTACAAACTCTGACAGTGGCTCAAAATTACAGATTTTTAGCAGATGCATAAAAAGCTTACATTTTGTGTTGAAAAAGTGCAACAGAGTGCAAAATCAAAAGCTTGAATTAGCTCAATGTTTCTGGCTTGTAAAAACAAAACTCTAGTCGTGCGTTAAGTTTATTGAATAGTTTTTTTAACATCACTTTTCCATGGATAACGTTTTATATTCAGAGTGAAAAAAACATTGTTTGATTTTAGATTGTTCATTTGAAAATGTGTATGTCAATGAAAAAACATTCAATTTAAAGAAACATATACACTCACTACAAAATGTGTGTAGTATCAATAATCTTAATTAATCTAAATCTAATGGTAAAAGAAAAGCATCATTTGCTCTGTCTACTTTCAAGAACTACCTTTAAACTTGACTTATTTTGACAAATGTGTAGGCTTACTTGATTTAACACTGTTATGTGAACATATAAATGGTGGATTCAGTAGATAAACTAATACATTACTGTATAACATTAAGTAAAGTTAACTAAGGGATGGAGCTGTACTGTTTTTAGATAAACTGAAAATCATTTTAGTTTATATTTTTGTTTTATATTCGGAATAATCTCTATATTTCTCTATAGAGTTTTTCAATGAATTCAAATCAGTTTGAATCTAAAATTCCGTAACTAAGTTGCCTGGCTTCAATTGTGAGCAGTACAATTACCATGAGTAATACCTTTTATTTACCTTTTGAAACTGAAATAACAATACTGTCTAAAGACTGATAAGACCTTTTAGTAAATCTTTTATTTTAAATCATTTATTTTCAAATCTACACCAGTGATGACCAGTGTGCAAAACATTACGTTTTTAGATTAATTATACTACAATGTGTGCCATAAAATACAGATCATGCATGTAAATATATTGAAAATGTGTAAGTCAAAAGAAAAACATTCAGCTTAAAATGTTTTTCATAATAAAGCTTTTCATTAATCACAAAGACAACTGGAATTTACATCTGTGTTTTTCAACCAACAGTTGAGAACATTACATTTTTAGATAAATTGTTTTAAAATGTGTGACAATTTGACGCCAATACATATTAAGATTTGTTATTTGCTGATTTAATATTGTAAATATATTTTAATTAGATAGTTTCGATAAAAGATACATTAAAATCATATGACTGATGGTCTTTTGTCTGTCTTAAAATATGTATTAGTCTAATGTAGTAATAATGTGAAAACAACATAACCTATTAATGAGCAATAATAAAGGCAGATTCATTAAATACTGTGTCGTGAATTCAAGCAGACACAACCAGACCCAGGCATACACACACACATATGCACACAGTTGGCTGCATGTGAATATATAGATATGCAATATCAGCACAGTTTCTAATCACCTAACAACATATAGTATTTAGTAGGAGACACCCTCCTCATGCAATCAGATATACGTTCCATATCTGATATAAATCTTTCACAAATAGTTGACGGGATGCTGCCTAAAGGATAAGTTTACCTTATCATCGCTCACACACACACACACACACAGACACACCCATGCCTAAACAGCCAGAAAGAGCCAGACTGAACGATAGCCATGTAAGTGGACGTTTGCATTTATTAAACTATCATAAAGTTCTCTTATCACATAGCCGGATATAGTGATTGCGTTGTAACAGTCATCAGATAAGTCTTCTATCTTTCACAAGCAGACTTGAATCGACTTCAAATTACCACGACAGACACACAGCCAGACCCAGCACCACACCCGTAGCAGAGACACACACACTCACACACACACACACACACAGAGCCAGTATGGTCATACCAGAGCGCAGGCAAGACCACATGGGAAATACTAATAGTTTATTAATTATATTATAATATAATATAATATATTAGTATAATATAATAGTGTATATTAGTATATAATTATAATAGTTTATTGCAATAATTAAAATATAATATAATGTAGTACAATAATAAAATATAATATAATGTAGTACAATAATTAAAATATGGTTTTAATAACGGTTGATATATTTTATTTCATTTGATTAAAATCTAATTATTAATATTATAATATCTATTTTTAAATTAATATTACAATTAAGAATTAATTACAGGAATTAATAATAATTTAATTAAACTGATAAGAATATAATTACCGGAATTATTATTTAATTACCGGAATTATTATTTAATTACCGGATTATAATTTAATTACCGGAATTATTCATTTAATTAAACTGATAAGAATCTAATTACCGGAATTATTATTTTAATTAAACTGATAAGAATCTAATTACCGGAATTATTATTTTAATTAAACTGATAAGAATCTAATTACCGGAATTATTAAATGTATATTAAAAAGGGGCGGGGCTTAAACCGGAAGTCCCGCCTAAAAGGTGTGTGGCCGTCATCAATTTTTAAATTTCTTGACACATGCCGCCCCATAATACTCTCTCTAAGACAGACCCAATTATATCAGTCCTTTTGGAATACGTATGAAACCACACCTGAATAATATGGGTGTTAAGATGGAAAAACTTTCATTACTTGATTTGAGCCATATTCTTCCTTGGTGCAACACAAAAATAAGAATCTTATGGAACTTAACCAAACAGTCCTTGACTCACCCAAATAAATACAAACAGGAATTCAAACAAATAACAGACAGTCTCCATCATTATGAACACATATAAACAGATGGATCAAAAACAGACAAAGGAGTAACAGCAGCAGTAGTGTTTAAAGATGATGTCTTTGGTACTCCTTATGCAATAAATATGGCTTTAGATCGAATGGAAAGGACACAGCATTGTAACTTTTTAATCTGCACAGATTCCAAATCCTGTCTTCAAGCACTTGAAGCTTCTAAGTATGATCACCCCATAATGTCCATGATTTTAAAGAAAATGACAACACTAGAAAATCCAAAGTTCAACATTATCTTCTGTTGGATGCCAGGTCATATGGGACTACAAGGAAATGAACTGGCAGATGAAACTGCAAAAAAGGCTATCTCCTTGAATGTGACCAAATGTTTAATTCCTCCTGATGACTTAAAACCCACCATCAATTTGTACATAAACGAAACATGGCAAAGAGAATGGGACAACTGCATGAACAACAAATTAAATGAAATTAAGTCGAAAATAAATGAAAGACATGTAGCAAATTATAATTTTGAGACCAGGCATGATCAGGCGGTCTTTACCAGATGTCGAACTGGACATTCTAGGTTGACACATTCATATTTATTAAATAATGAAGAATCACCTAAATGTAATAACTGCCAGACTGCTCTTACCATCAAACATATTTTGTTGGAATGTAGAAGTTTAAACTCCATTAGACAAATTTTTTTTAAAAAGAGTACTTTGATGGACATTTTTAAAAGGTACTAAAGCTAAAAGCTTTAAACCATGAATTATCTTTTTGTTTTAAACAACATTATATGCAGTTTTAAACATGTTTAAGCAAGTTTCAAGGGAAAAGCAAGTGATTTCGAAACTGCTCATATTCTGAGCTCTCATGCAGGATTTTTTTTCCAAGGGCTGAGATATGATGTTTTTAGGCCAAAAACAGAAAGTGACAAAAACAGCTTAAAACCATGAATTCCATCATTCTTTTTGTTTTAAACAACATTATATGCAGTTTTGAACATGGTTAAACAGGTTTCAAGGGAAAAGCAAGTGACTTTGCAAATGCTCATATTTTGAGCACTTATGCAGTATTCTTGTTCCAGGTGCTGAGATATGATGTTTTCAGGCCAAAAACAGAAAGTAATAAAAACAGCTTAAAACCCCGAATTCCATCATTCTTTTTTGTTTTAAACAACATTATATGCAGTTTTAAACATGTTTAAGCAAGTTTCAATGGAAAAGCAAGTGATTTTGAAACTGCTTTTAGTTTGAGCTCCCATGCAGTATTCTTGTTCAAGGTGCTGAGATATGATGTTTTCAGACCAAAAACAAAAAGTAATAAAAACAGCCTAAAACCATGAATTCCATCATTCTTTTTGTTTTAAACAACATTGTATACAGTTTTTACATGTTTAAGCAAGTTTTGAGGGAAAAGAAAGTGATTTTGAAACTGCTCATATTTTGAGCTCTCATGCAGTATTCTTGTTCCTGGGGCTGAGACATGATGTTTTCAGGCCAAAAACAAAAAGTAATAAAAACAGCTTAAAACCATGAATTCCATCATTCTTCTTGTTTTAAACAACATTATATGCAGTTTTATAAATGTTTAATCAAGTTTAGATGGAAAAGCAAGTGATTTTAAAACTGCTCATATTTTGAGCTCCCATGCAATATTCAGTTTCCAGGGGCTGAAATATGTTTTCAGGAAAAAAACAGAATGTGATAAAAACAGCTTAAAACCATGAATTCCATCATTCTTTTTGTTTTAAACAACATTATATGCAATTTTAAACATGTTTAACCAAGTTTCAAAGGAAAAGCAAGTGATGTTGAATCTGCTCATATTTTGAGCTCTCATGCAGTTTTCTTGTTCCAGGGGCTGAGATAAGATGTTTTCAGGAAAAAAAAACAAAGTGATGAAAACAGCTTAAAACCATGAATTCCATCATTCTTTTTTTTTAAACAACATTATATGCAATTTTAAACATGTTTAAGCAAGTTTCGAGGGAAAAGCAAGTGATTTTGAAACTGCTCATATTTTGAGCTCCCATGTAGTATTCTTGTTCCAGGGGCTGAGACATGATGTTTTTAGGCCAAAAACAGAAAATAACAGAAAGAGCTTGAAACCATGAAATCCACCGTTCTTTCTTTTTAAAAACAATATTATATGCAGTTTAAAACATGTTTAAGCAAGTTTAAAGGGAAAA